>NC_073693.1:36882657-36932657 GCF_029784155.1 Uranotaenia lowii
AATAATATTTTAGTCCTTAGTTTCTCTTTGTTAATATTGCTGTTATTTTATTTATTGTTCATAATTGAATTGAATGTACTGCTAGGCATTTCAAACATTTTTTCACCAGTAAACGAAAGATTCATATAAAAATAGTCGAATTAACAGAATTTATTTAAAAAAATGAATAAATTCAACAGCTGCTTGGTGGAGCCGCTAAATAAAAATATTTGTATTTATTTGCTCATTCATTGTTTCAATTTTTCTCTTGTTTGTAAATTTGCTAAGGTTAACAATATAAAATTTCAACGTTTTAAAAATGTAAAATGTATGAAAATAATTTCTATTTTTCAAAATATAAAAGAACTGGGTTTTTTTTTAATTATCTGACGATTTGTGCCGGCGGTCTTCAGATCTTCCCCAAAATTGGAAATTTGGTTCATTTCTGATTATGATTAAAAACACATAATTTTGTTATTTTTCAACAGAAGTCATAAAACACATCAAATCGCATTGAAATTTTCCAAATAAAATATTGAAAATAAGCAATGACCTTGATTTAACATGAAAAATTGTGAATAAGCTTTGAACGGTGTCTAAAAGTACCGTCTGCATCACCATTGTGTAGCCCATTTTATGATGCAATCAAATTTTAAATTTTGAGGAAGATCTTAAGATCCCCGGCTCAAACCTGTCACTTAATAAAATAAATTCCCAATTCCTAAATTCTTTTGAAAAATCGCTACATTTGATTCCTTAATTTTTTTGCGTATCACTTTTTTTTTCTTATTTCTCATTCACAAATATGATCAAAATACGATCAACAAGAAATGTTGTTATTATTGGGAGTTCATGAAAAAAAAATGTCATTACTCCATATTTCAGCAATTGGATGAGTTAGATTCAGTTCTTTATATTTTCTTTTGTTATTATTTTTTCTTTTCTTATTTTTTTCTTGGTGATGTCTGCTACTAGTTTGAAGACATAAAAGCTAACTTAGCTTAGCTTAGCTTGATTGACTACTCACATCCACCTTAAATCATTGAACCTGAAATGCAACATGAAAAATATTCTAAATCAATAGTTCCTTTCAAGGTTCGTCAAGCTTTAAATTAAATTTTTAAAACCGAAAAAACAAACGCATTTCAAATTCAATGATCGCAAGCGTGGCTCAGTAGAACGAATTCCACATCGCCAATGGTTGCTACTCCGTGATAGACCGAGGCCATCAATTTTGTCCAGAGGTCAAATGAATGGTTTTTGGGATTGACAACGCATCCCCAATGAACAAAACTTATGCTCTCTCTTTACACATCAATAACGGCGCCGGCCACGTCCTAGTAGTCAATGGATAGAATGAAAATAGAGTAAAAGGATTGAAAGAATAATAATTCACGCTTTAGGACCGAGGTCACCTCTGCATCCTAGCAAAACAATTTTTTTGTGGATTGGGTAAAAGGATATGATCAGGAAAAACTTTTGACTAGTGTAATGCAATTTGAGTTAAAATCCTATTCTTCTATGCTCCTGGAATTTCGTATTGAAACTCTTCAATTCAGACGACTTTTTAATAACTACAGAAATAACATTTAATAAGATATCATAAGAGTTACTATTACAAGTTTTCGTATAATTAACTCCCTGCCTAAAATTAAATTTAGTTTTAACTTTGGGTTTTAGTTTTTGATAAATTTAAGTGGATCATCAAATGGCAGAAGATTTGAGTTTCGAAATTATAATGCTTCATTCATATGACGAGAGTTTGATCTTATTCTTTACGATACTTAAACTAGCTTTTCATTTTATTTTTCGTGAAGAACATACTAATAGCAAATATATTATAACCAACAATGATTACTCTCAGCATGCTTCATATACTTCAGCAGCCTTTGTTTTCTATTGAAATTTTTAAAGATTATTTCTACTGAAACTCTAATTGATACTGTCTTGAATCAAAAAAGGTTCTGGCAAATAGTTTGAAGACATAAAAGCTAAGTCCAGAAAGGTTAACGTTTTTGAAAATGGTTAATAAGACTTTTATAAGGGTTTTAAATCCCGAACACAATAAACTTGATATTTTAACTGAAATTTCTATTTATAACCTATACAATCAGCATATTTAGTGGTATGAATAAGGTTTAGCAATTGCTTCGGTAGCTTTTACTTAGCTCGAAATCAATCAAAGCAAAAGTCCAAAGCATTTGCTTAGTTTGGTATGAATAAACATTTGCTTAGCGGATGTGTACTAAAGTCTTAGAACATAGCTTTTGCTTCGAAAAATAGAGCTATCCAACCAGCAGAATCTGAAGTTTTCTAAAGTAAAAAGAAGGAAGACGATCAGAAAATTGAAAAGTACGGCTAAAGTAGCCTTGAAGTCGACGAAGCGGGTGGTGGGTGTAAGAACGACCGGATTTTTTTGTTAATGCGTGCTCGTATGTTGATGTTTAAAGAAAAATGAATACATATTCGAACATAATCAAACAAAAAATGGCCTAACTTTAATATTTATCATAAGCTCTTCCACATGTATTCGGATCGGGATAATCCGATGTATAAAAAAATAGGCAATAGGCGCGCATTTTAATTTAGATTTTTTTTTAAATCTTAGGATTATAAAAAATTATATAAAAATGAGAGATCTGTATAATGTTTTAAATTATTACAATTTATTTCTTACTTTGAGCCAATTGGGACTTCTTCCACTATAGCCGGATTTTTTTTAATTTGAAATATTTACTAATTGATTTGTTTATTGTCATCTTAGACGAATGATTTTATACAACGACAGGAATATGAAAAAAGTTGGGTTATCATGTTGAAAATACCTTTTTGAATTGTTTTGAAGTGAAATATTGCTAATTTGATAAGTTCATGACGTTATTAAAGAATTTTTTATTGGAAAAGTCTGGTACCGAGCATGCTTAGAAAATAAAGCAATTGCTATGAGATTTGTCGAGCAATTGCTTCAGACTTGAGCTTTATTCATACCAAACTAGCTTGTTCTAAAAGTAAAAGCTCCTGACTGAGAAAACAGCTGTCAAAAAAACTTTATTCATAACAACCGAAGCAATTGCTTTACGTGACTGCTCGACTGCTCGATTCAGTTTAGCAAAAGCAATTACTAAGTTTTTTTCATACCACCCATTGTAAACTTTCCGCTAATTTTTAATACGTGTCAAACAAAAAATAGTTGAAGAGGAGAAAAACACACACAAAAGTTTTGAATTTAATTGGTAAGTTTTGAAGACACGTCAAGTTTTCTCAGTTCAAATGTTGGTAGATTGAAAATTTGTTCTTGCATAGTGGGAAAAATTGGAAATTTAAATAGGTATAATTTATATATTTGTTTGCAAAAAAACAAGGAATCCCTGAAAAAAATGTTCTTAATGTTATTTAAGTGCTAAGAATCAGATAGGTAATAGATTTTTAATAACAAATTCTAGGGAACACAATTGGAAGTTACCCGAGTTCTTGATTATTCATGTATTTTTTCGAATATCTACATAGTTTTAATTTAATCGGAAAAGCATGTTTAAAGTATTCAATAAATAATAATTTAATATTGATAAAAGTAAGTATGGAAAAAGTTTGACATAATCAATTCAAAATTTGTATGCCGAAAAATTAAAATATTTCCTTAAGCTTAAAAAAAATCTTTTTTTTATCAAATTCTTATATCGTTAGCCGGTTAAGTATTGTATCTTGATTTTTCGTAAAATATGTAGATTAAATTAAGAAACAACCGTTCGAAAATAAACAGACCTTAAACAATTTCATCCAGAATAAATTAATCGAGATAAAAAAGACTCTAGAAGTTTTGGAAAAAGAATAATTTTTGTGAAGTCCATAATTAAAAAGCATTTGAAACTTTCGTAAAATTAAAAATTAAAATTAAAAAATTTTAAATAAATTAGCGAAAACTTAAACATTTTTATGCCTTTTTTTTGTAATTTTGGAACCTTGGACGAACTTTATTCAAAGTTTTTTTACAACTTTGGTTTTTTTACAACTTTGTTAAATAAATGGAAAAAAATCAGAAGGATTTACGATGAACTTGTCAGATTTTCCGGTTTTATCTGGGTTGGCCCGGATACTTAATACAAAATTTGAGAAAAGTCCGGTCCGGTTGCCTGGATTTCATTATAAAAAAACCCAAATTTATTCATTCTATTTGCCAAAACAAACAGATAAAAACAAACTTTTTTGTAATTTTTTTTTCTATTTTTGCGCTTAAAACGAAATTTTTTGAGAAAGTTTTTTAAAAATAATCATGAAAGATTTTTTGGAAGCCTAAAATATAATTTAAAATCTGCTGATGAGTTTTTATGAATTTTTTTTTCAAGTTTTCTTTCTTTATTTTTGTTGAGTATTTTCTGGATTTTGACAAAATTTGCCCGGATACCGCCAGGATTTTTGGTTGACTATTTCGAAATTAAATGCCCAGCTTTTTCCAGGTTTTTAGATAAAATAGCCGGATTTGTACGGCCCAGATAAGTGCTTAAAAATTTTTGGCAACCTTAGTTTACGATCTATGAATTCTATAAAAAATGTTTTATTTTCGAAACATCACAATTTTTCAAAACTAGCGAAGAATGAATATGTTTTACCAACGCAACACATCAGTGTTGCTCTTTGTAGTTGTAATTTATCAAAGAATGAAATATCGCATTTAAATACATTATGGTTCCTACCATGGCTATACCTTCTGACTACTGCTTGATTGAAAAGTCTTGTTTTACCCAGCGTTTTTTTTTAAATTTTGATGATGAGCATTCATCCAAAAATTTGTTTTAAATTAATTGTAATGTTTCAGCTCCGGATATGTTAAACAAATAACGATTTGTGTAGAATATTTTTAATCATTTTTTAAGGAAATGTCATGAAAACCATAAAATATTAATGTGTTTGAACACCGCTGGTTGATGTTGCCTTTTTAAGTTGATGTTTTTTGTTGAATAGTAAATCAAAATTAAACAATTTCTTTGACGTTTCGGCCTACTTTTTTTTAGCTATCCTCAGAAAAAACTATACTTATATCATAAAATAGAATCGAGTGTTCTATGATATGGGTATGATAAATCAACATAAATTAACTAAGTTGAAAATTTTGCTATATTTCGCCGAAATTAGACGTTCAAAATCTTGAATTTTTTATCTGGAAAACCGAAAAGAAAATGGTAATTACAAAAGTTTTAGCCACCCTGTCGATGCGTCCTAACACAAAAAGTTCTAGAATGAACCCGTTGTTATAAATATTCAGTCCTATCTCTGTAACGTTAAAATTTATCTGATTATTTGAAAACTGCAGAAATAATAGTTGCATCACTAGTTCTCTCTCAATATTATCCACTACAA
This sequence comes from Uranotaenia lowii, assembly GCF_029784155.1. Classification (NCBI taxonomy): domain Eukaryota; kingdom Metazoa; phylum Arthropoda; class Insecta; order Diptera; family Culicidae; genus Uranotaenia; species Uranotaenia lowii. The sequence continues at coordinate 36,887,992 of NC_073693.1, forward strand.
TGATCAACTACTTGACCGTATTACCCATACGTGGTAGATTGATTTCTCAACGAAAATGCTTACATTTTCATGATTAACCCTCTAACATAATGGGAGGGCAACATTTCTTATGCTTATGGCTCACAAACTGTGCCTACTAGCAGTTAAACTACGCTCAATTCTATAAGATAACTTCGACGTAGCTTACCAATTACTGGACCAGCTCCAGCGATTCGATTCAATTGCACTCTCGACGAGGCATAAAATATCTTATTGGATAACACTGGGTAGAAACGTGTTATCTAACAAGCGTCGGCAAAACTCTTCCAGAGGCGCCAAAAAACTTTGCCCGTAAGGAACAAAAACAGGCAACTCTTGTAACATTTTATTTGTTTCAAAGTAGTAAAATGCCACACAAAGGAGTGGCGAAAATGAAACTAGGACAATAAATTACGTGCTGCTGCTGCTGCTATGGGCTCTGCTGTAGTCGTGGCAGTCCTCAAGGAAAAGTTGTGAATGAATTTTCCTCGCCTTCATACCCCAGTTCCTTTTTTCGAGCCGTGTCATAAAGTGACGATCCCACACACTCGCTTCGCTCGCTTGCGGTTGTTGGGAAAAACAAAAACCACACCACCAGCAGCAGCAGCACAACGCTCTCCAACAACTCTCAATGAAATCGATTTCCATTCATTTAGCGAAGTTTTCATTCATTCACAAGTATGGGGTAGGGCCCATTCATGGGTAGGTTGAAGTGCGCTACGCGCGTGGGGATACGGTTTCAGCCAGTATGGAGTGATCGAGTGGAACGTGTTTTCCGTTCGAATTTTCTCGTAAGACTGATGGTGGGGAAGTGTCAAGTAGGAGTCCGTGTGGGTTGCCTTGTGCCGGGGAAAAGTGATACACGTTGCGCCAAACGAGAGCTGTCGGGCTTATAAGAAAAAATCAAAAAGATCAAGCGCCTAAGAGCTGCGACGACAGTTTCTATTTTGGTAAGGGTTTTTTTTTCTCACTACGAAACTCACGGTTTTTTCGACTATGAACTATTTTATATCATCTGCTTAGCAAATCAACGTTTCGATCGTTACACAAAGTATTGCTCTGAATTAAACTTAATGTGTGATGAAAAATGGTTTTGGAATTGTGCGGAATGAAACACACTTTAAATGTGCTTTTCATTCTTAACACTTTAATATGATCCATTTTTTAACTATTCAAAACATGATTGTTGAAAAGTATTTTTGGAATAAGACGGGATTTAAATCGAAAAAATGCGGGAAAAATGCTGGAATTATAAATCGAGATATTTAGACTAAGTGTAGATATTTAAGTGCTTTAAAGTGTTCTAGTTCTAGCAGAACGTGAAGCTCTAAATTCTCGTTCTGATGGATTCTTTTATGTATATTTGAAAATAACATAACGTCGGAGGAAAATGCTTTGAACACAAACTGCTTGTTTGTGCACGGATATTAAACAGTAAATAGTAATAAAAATTTACTTTTAAATTATACCTTATAATACACTTTTAATAAATATGAAACTTACGTTAAGGTACATTGAGTTTCGAAAACTTTCATAGCGCAAATTTATATAAACCCGTTGAGGAATGCCTTTTTTTAAATAAGAATAGTAATCATTGACTCAATAAAATTTATAATTAATATTTCAATAAATAATTTAAAAAAATAACATAACTCAACTGGTTTGAGCTGTTATTTTGAGGCTTGTAAAAGTTATGGCCCAACAAAGAAACCAATAATTTTTTAAATTGTTGATTTATTTTAAAAAGATTATGCAAATATCTTCAAAATATTGTTCATTAGATGCAGGAAGATGTTTGTGCTTGATTAAGATTAAAAAATTTGCTAAAATTTTCTAATCTGAAGTGCGAATAGCGATTTTTTAAAAACTAACTTTCCAAAAAAATAAATAACTTTGATTATTTTTAATTTTTTTCTGCGTACTGTCTTACGGGCCCGTGCGAAGGACTTGTCAATGGAGGGGGGCAGGGGGTTTCAAAATTAAAATGTTAAATAAGGAAATTGATTTTCAGAACAATTTTTCTGCTTATAATTATCACACAAACTCGAAACAAAGGTATATATAATTGACATTTACGATAAAAAAAATCAGAATCAAAATAAACGGTATTCCGGATGAGCCAATAAAAAAATAGTTCAAAATGATGTTACATTGTCCTTAACCAGAAATTTGATAGAAAATAAATTTTAAGCAGTTTAGTTGATTAATTTCAAACCAATATTGCCAAAAGAACAGAAAACGAGTACGAATAAAAATTTCGAACAAAACCAGAAGGATGATAGAAAAATTTCGCTGTATTCTTGAATTTGAAGAAAAAAAATAAAATCACAATTTGAAATGTGAATTTTTCTTAGGGAAAAAAATTGGTTTAAAGCTGGTTTAAAGATAAAAATAGAGAATTCTATTATTTTGTTGTATGTAAATATCGAGTGTTCATAGCAAACACACATTATGTTTAAATGGCGCATGAAAATTTAGCTTTAAATTATTTGAATCATTTTTCAAACTTTTAAAATTAATGGAAAAATCATAAGCTAATCGTTGAAAAAAAATGATTCGATAAAGTAAAAATGTAAAACGTTAAAAATCATCAAGCGCATGTTTCACAATTTGAAATTTCAAGCTCTTAATTTTTTAGTGAAATTGACTTTGCTTTTCAATTTCGATTTTTTTTTTTAAATATATTTCTCTTGGATTGATCTCGAATTGATCGATTGGCTTCCAAGAAAATTATATTTAAAAAAATCGAAATTGAAAAGCTAAGTCAATCTCACTAAAAAATTTGAAAAAATTGAAATTCGGTAAACTTATTTGGAAATTTATAAAAAAAATTACTTTAAAAATCGCTTAATTTATTAAAACAAAATATAAAATTGCAAAAGACTAATTTTTTTTAACATTTTCGATGGAATTTCTTTTATTAAAAACTTCTCACCATTTTAAAAACTTATTTATAGAATTTAATTCAAATTCGAGGGAGCAAAACTTTTCGTGCTTATGTTTTAATAGTTGATTTGGAAGATTTTCAACTCGAATTTTTCGTCAGCCTTTGCCTATCACTTTTTGTTTAGATGATATGGAGTTCATAATTTTAAAAATGAATCAGATTTTATTGAAATTAATCATCGATAACTGAAGAAATTATAAACCTACATGAAAGAGAAAAACTGATTCTGAATTTGTTAATTATACTTCATTCAATCAAGGAATAGGAAATAATTTGGCGTCAGATACAAAAGAAAGATACAAGGATTTAAAAAAAAAAAATATCTACAGTTTTTTAAAAAAGTGTAAATATATTATTAGTATTTTTTACATTAGTTGAAAATGATTTGAAAAAGGTTTTATTTCATTTAACAAATTTGTTGAACCCTGCAAAACTTTTCGATTTTTGCTGAAAAAAGTTACCTGTTTAAATTTAATTTGGTTTATTTTTTTTAATTTGTTAAAACTCCCGCATTTAACAGAAAGTAGGAAAAGTATTTCTATTTTAATTTTTTCACAAAAGTCAAACTTACTAGCAGTCTTGGGGAAAGTTATTAATTAGTCAATAAACTTTATTTTAAAATATTCTTTTCCATGTTTAACAGTTTTGTCAAAAAAAAAAAATCAGAAAATTCGTAAGTGTTATTTTCAAAATAAAATCAAAAAACAAAAGCTGATAGACAATAAATTATTGCATATTTGAATTCCGGGTTTGCTCCTAAATTCTTTGCACCACGGAAAAATGTGAATTCGGTGGCCATGTGAAATTTTTCAAAACACTTTTGAATGTGAAGTTGAGCATTGAGAAGAACAAGAATCAAGACATAAAATTGAGGCTGAAATCGGTTTCTAAAAAATATTTCAGATCAGCATAAAATTCGTAATGACGTTAACAATTTTTCCAAATCAAAAAGATTAGCAATAAAGTAATGATTACTCGTTTTTTTTGTAATCATGTTGACTTTCGTGAGTATTAAAATCTTGTCACGTGGCTATCAATTTCTTGATGTGTTAAATTGGTTTGGTATTCAAAGATGAATTTTGAAAAAATAAAAAAGGTGTTAAAGCCCTGAAACCCCCCAGTTTACACGGCCTTGTTGTCTTGAGATCTCACACATGGTTTTGTACGCCTTCAGATAGGTTGAAAAATCACTTTGAAATAAAAAACAAATCTACAGAAAAAATCTCAAAATACTGAATATGAAATTGCGAAGGACAAAAATATTGAAACCTCAAGTAGTAAATTAAATGATATAAACTTTGTAAAAATACGTTCAGTATTTACTGAGTTATAAAGTACCTTTCCACTTTATTTAGACCTTGGGCCTTAGTGATCACAGATCTGTTAAAAATATGTTAAGAAAAAAAAATCCTGGCAAAATCTAAATTTCTTGATTGTTCTAACATTTTTGGGACTGGAAATTACGACAAACTATGAAAAATTCTTTTTTGTGTTTTAGTTAGTAAGAATAATAATATTTTTTTAATTAGCTATCCTAAAGTTGCCAGAATTTTTTCAGCACGTATTCGGGCCGGACAAATCCGGTAAATTTTATATATAAACCTGGCAAAATCCGGGCGTTTGATTTAAAATTTGCAACCAAAAATTCGGGCAATATTCGTGCAATTTTTTTCAAAACCCAGGAATTACTCAACAAAATTCAAGAAAAAATTGAAATTTTTTTTTATCAAACTTATCAACAGATTTGAAATCCTGTTTTAGGCTTCCAGAGCCGCAGCCCGTGGCGTAGAGGATAGCCTTCCAGTCTTCTAAGCCAACGGTCATGAGATCAAATCCCGCTCACGGCATACATAGTACACTTTCTGTGGATTGGTGGTTTTAGCATTTGTAAGATGCTAGCCATCATATCCTCGAAAGATGTACGCTTAGAGTTAAGTGAAAGGAATCTCTTCGAGGAAACATTAAGTTTCATTGAGATCCTGTATGTGTTTGTGTTCGTTTTTAACAAAAAAAAAAAAAACATTTCATGATTATTTTTATAAAACTTGCTCGGAAATTTCGTTTTGAAGACATGAATAAAAAAAATTGCAACGCTATTGTTTTTTTAAATGCCAAATAAAGTGAATAAATCCGGGCTTTTCCCAAATTTTGCATTAAATATCCGGGCAAACCCGGATAAAACCGGGCAATCTGGTAATCTTAAGCTATCCTAAGTAATAAAAAATGTTCCATAAAATGATCTCTTAGTAGTTTACACAGCCCTGATTGAAGGCTCTATAGTTTTCTACTCAGTTGAAGTTTTATGTTCTTACCGATAATTTCAAGTTCCATAATTAAAATAAGAAGAAGACTATCCCATTAAAAAAATAAAAATCTAGCAAAATAAAAGCGTTCTAAAGCCCTTTTTTGCTTTGAATGGTGAAGTGCTTTAAAATTTATTATTATTAATATGTTTCGATTTTCAACAAGTTCTATACTTACCTAAAAAAAATTTTTTTATTGAAGTTCAAAAAAGGAATATATCAATCAAATAATAAAGAGCTGCAGTAACAGATTCAACCAGAGGATTATTTGAATGTAACCAGAAATGTAAATTTAAGAAAATCATCAGAATTTCATGCTTTTTACGGCAGAAAATTCTTACACTCAACATCGGGAAAATTATGAGTTTAGTCGACCCACATTTCCACAGTGTCCATCGCTGAATTTTGCGAGCAATAACCTGTCTTTGATACCAGCTGTTTGTTGTAATGTTATTGGTGAAAGTTGTTTTCATTCGGGATGAAAAAGAAGAAGAATCTGAAATTGGAACTACTATTTTTCAACTGGCCTGTAAAACGTATAAACGTATTGATATGTAGAAAGATTGTGAATGTAATTTAAACTTTGAATACTTCCCCAAATAATTTTTATGTTTCTCCCTCCCCCATTTTTGTCCAATACACCATCGACAAAGCCAACTTAAAAAAAAATCTAGATGAACATGATGGATTGAACCTGTTACCAATTAAGAAAAACTTTGAAAAGGTTTCTAAACAAATGTGAAAAATTTCGACCCAACAAGCAATACACAAGTTCCAAAGAAGTTCTGAATGGAACTCAAATATTTCTGAGAAGTTCTACATGGAACTAAAAAGTTCGGTAGAAGTCGCTTGGAACGCCCAAATATATTTCCATGCTACTTCTATGAACTTTTCAATTACATTCAGAAGCTTAAATTGAGCAATTACGAAAAATGGTTGTTATTTCTTTCGAGTACCTTTTATTCAGCCAAATGTGAACTTTGAATGCACGCGATGCAACTTTTGGTTACTTGGGAATGCTTTTCTTTTAAATTAAACATTAAAAATAATTTGTGTTTTATATGGTTCTATTTCTTTTTTTAAAAATAGCTTGGTTTAAACCTTTAAAAAAGGAATTTTATGAGACCATGCGGGAAAAAGTCGGGAAAAATGCGTGAATTTTTTTTTTTAAATTGAGTGGCTACCCTGTTTCTAAAAACCAGATTGTTTACATTTTTTGATGAAAACCACATTTCAATTGCTGGAGCTATGTGTTGATTTTGGTTTACATTGATTTTGTGTGTTCTGTTTTTAAAATAAAGGGTCCGTTTCACTATGTTAAAACTTGCATGTACAATCAAATTTCAGTTCAGTCAGACTTTATTTAGGTATGCTCAAGGCGATCCAAGTTTTAATTTTTTCCCCCTAGGAATCACCCGAACAGGGAATTGAAAGAAATGGGGGAAATCGATATTGTTAACCCAAGTAACCGAAAATTTCATAAAAGAGGCTCTTAGCTTTATTTAACGAATGAATTGCATTCTACTCAGCCTTCAGTTCTTATCGATACTTTCAAAGGCCATAGTTGAAGCTGAGTAGAAGGCTATTCAGCCTCCACACGAGACCTCGAAAAAATAAAATTAATAAAAAAAAGAATCATACTTTTCCTTGCGTTGGATTGTTATATCTATTTATTCTAATTTAATGTTGTTTTGAATGTGAATGAGTATTATACTTATTTGAAAAATTTGCAGGCTTGAAGATTTGAACCTGAACCAACGAGGTGAGAACTGAACACGCTACCTCTGTACCAGCCAATACTTAGATTGCTGTTATTTTGAACACCAATACAAAAGAAACTTAGAATTACCCCTTTTTAAAGCAGGCGATTCAAAAAAAAGTAAACATTCGTGTCTATTCACCAACGGATGTACCAATTTTATCCAAAACAAACTAGAAAGAGTTGAAATTAAACGTGAGTAATTTTATTTTCTAAGTTGTTTTTTTTTTAAATTATTTTTCTGACTATCTGTTTCCAAGTTGAGTTTAAAAAATGGAGAGCGTTTTCATGTGGTTGCTCATCAAGGTTTTCCCTAATCAAGACAATGAGGATTTGCGGAACTGGTTCAACTAAAGAAAAGGGATAGAAAAGAGTCAAGCTCATCCTAATGAAAAAAATATTACTAATAGCTACTGCCGATACTAGCCAGTACATCTTTGCTCTAAGTGCTGGAGGTTTCCCAGCTTCAGCTGTAATAATAATAACTTCGCTATGAAAAAAATAAAGGAAAATCGGGTTGTAAACGAAAAAATGTGTTTTTTTGTTTCGGTTTATTAGATATGAAAATTGTTAAAATAAAAAAAAGTGAAATATTTATATATTAGATTTATGTCATCTGTCCATTTTGATTACAACAGTTGATTTATTTGAGGGTTTAATTCGTTGTTCGTATATTCGTAGCTCTGATGTTTTGTTATTCTTTCGTGTGTAAAATCTTAACGCTAACGTGTGCATTGAAATTCTATAGAAGTTCCTCATGGAACCAAAAAGTTCGTATCAAGTTCTGCATGGAACCAAAAAGTTCTTAAGAAGTTCGGTATGGAACCAAAAAATTCGTTAAAAGTTCGTAACGAAGCACGATAAGCCAAATTAAATCCTGGATTTTTTAAGATACATGTAACGCACAAAAATGTACTATGCTACTTGTTTAGACTTTTGACGTTCGTTCAGAAGCCCAAAACAAGCACTTAGATTCATTTCCCTCGAGTACCTTTTATTCAGCCAAATGTGAACTTTTGATGCACAAAATTAAGTATCTATGCGACTTTTGATTATTTGGGAAATGACTTAAAAATGTATTAAACGTCTTGAACTTAATTTTTTACTATGGAAGTCCAATGTTTTATAAGGTTGGTACTATATTTGATCATTTCTGTTATTCGAATCACAGGTTTTCAAGCAATGCCGCAGCAATGAAAACACCTCCATTTTTTTAAAAAATAATCTTCAAAATAGTTTTGAAATAAATTTTGAGACATCTTTGGATAATCTGATAAAAGTATAACCATTCGCCTTTTTTGGTTTGATTTTTTTAAGACGATTTTATAAAGAATGAGAGATTTCTAATTTCTTTAACACTAAAACGTACATCTTTCAAGGATGTGATGGCTAGCATCTTACAAATGTTCTAAAACCACCAGCCCACTGAAAGTGTACTATGTATGGGGTAACCGAGATTTGATCTCATGATCGCTGGCTTAAAAAACTTGAATGTTGTTGTAATTGAAACAAAAAAAAATCCTTCTAGAATTTAATTACTTTTTTAACTTTAAGAAAACTAAGAACAAATTTGAAATAAATAACCGATTAAACAAGTCTGCAATGGGGAATCCATTCCCAGTTTTATCCACACCCGGCAGAAATTCCATACTCTCACCCGATAGGCGCGCTCGCTGCTGCTAACAGACAATATCCGGTGTTGATTTAATAAATTAGAATATACACCGCGCCTTGCCCGGTTGATTGTACCTACGTCTATGTATGGGTTCGGTAATGTTTGTCTAGAACTGACATAACCAGAAAACGGCAGCATCTGACGTCAGTGGAAACCTCATATGCATATAATTGGTTGCCAACTCGACACTCGACGACGATCCCAAACCAAGCGCGGCAAGCATCTCACTTTTGTGAATGGATAAAGGTTTCCATTAAACCGCAACCGAACCGGGCGAGACGATACCATTACTTTGGTGGGGCACCCTTACCTATCATTTTTTTAAATTTTTTTTCTTCCTCCATTCGGAAGCTCAAACATCAGACACGTTCGCTAGTAGGTACCTTACATACGAAACAAATCTGTCCAAGGTGAACCTGTCGCCTTTACAATTTTGCTGCGGCCCACCACCCTCACTCACAGAGCCACTTGACAATTCCACACCGGGACGGTTCCATTCACCGAACGAGTCCATTCTGAAAAAGGGGGCGAGAGTGAAAAGTTCATTCACAATAAGACAATCGTCTGTCTCCAGAGAGAGAGAGAAAGAGGTCGGCGACGGCTTTTCTTTTCCCTGAATGTTATTGTTTTCATTGTTTTCAGTAACATGGTGAAAGGGGAGTAAATTTTTCGTGTTTCATTCATCTACTGTTTTGAGATTTACCTCTTTATCGATCTAGACTGGGCTGAATTTATTAAGTTAGCTGAATGAAATAGATGTTTCAAATAACAAACAATTAAAAATAATTATTATGAATAGAACATTAAAAACAGAAGATTCTATTTTTTCTATTTTTAATGACTTTAATTTAAGTCCTAGTATAATAAGGATATAGCTAATAAGGATAGAATTGAGTTGTGTTATGGTAAAATAATGGTAGGGGAGATAAGGGCACAATAGCCACCTTAATGAAGACGCTTATTTAACCATAGAAAACAGCTATAATATGTGACTTACATCATTGTTTCGTGTTCAACCACAATAAAAGTCTATTTCCTAATTGGCTTGAAATGAAACTTGAAAAAGTAGATAAAAACGTTTAAAAATGCATTTTAAAAAAAATTTCCCGAAAGCTGAAAATCAATCACGTTAGGTTAGGGGCATAATGAGAACCTTCTCTGGGGTAATATTGGCACCATTAATCGGGGCACGATGAGCGTTTTCTGCCGTAGAATCTAGCAGTGAATTCAACTTGATGAAGTAAACTGAATTATGGAGCTTCAGCTTAACTGGTAAGGTATCGGAGAGATAATCAGAGGACTCGAGTTCGATTCCTGGTCGTGATAATTTTGTTTTCATTTATCATTCATGATCGATGCATTTTGCACTCAATGGTGAGCCGAAGATCCATTAAACAAAGCAATAACAAAATAATTTTTGTCTGTTTGCAGAATACAAACAATTCTCACACACTCATACATAATGTTTCTGGTGTTTTGTTAGGGTGATGATGCTCCTAGCCATATAATGAAAAGATCAAAATAATCGATCATGAACGGTAAAAGAATAAAAATCTTCTCGACCAGGAATCGAACTCGAGTCTACTGATTACCTCTTCGATACCTTACCAATAAGCTAGGTCGTCAGATGTAATCTGTTCAAGCTGTAGCTCTATAGTTAAGTTGACTTCATCGAGTTGGATTCGCTGCTAGATTCCACGACAGAAAATGCTCAACGTGCCCCGATCAATGGTGCTCTGTTCGCCCCGAGTCAACAAGTTAAAGTTAAATTGCTTTTTAAAATTGATTATAGTGAAAAATAAAAAAAAATAATGATGGTAAAAATTGAGGAACAATGTTTACATTCCAATTCAATAAGCTCAAGAAGAGCCATTACGAAGAAAGAATTTCGTAACTGCTCATCGTCCCAAAAAGGCCATTTAAAGGTGACCCAACCCTTCCACCTCCAGAAGTGAACGGACCGGATCGGAACGGCCGCACCAAAGAATGGCGTTCTGGAATTTCATTCACAAATGACCAGTGGAGCATTAAAGCGTATAGCGTCGCCTTTGCCGTCGTCATCATCGTCGTCGTCTTCATGCTCATCGGCGTCTTATTCGTGCAAATGCCACATCGCGCCAAAGCCACTCCAAGTCAAGTCTTAGGTTGGAAGGTAATTCTATAAAGCTGACGTGTGTTTTGCTCCGTAGTTCCTGTCCCGGCTAGTCGATCCCCTTACAGTCCAGAAAGCCGGCAAGCAGAAGCGACCTGGTGAAGAATCTTTTGAGGAATATGTTCACATTAGTAGTGTACGGGAGTTAACATCCGCATTTGAATATGCACACATCACCCGGGCGGGACAGTTTGTAGTAAGCTACTTCCCTTCAACCCCTCGAAAGTCCCCATCTTTTGCTCATATTATGTTCATGTAAGCAAGACATTATTGCCTCACGACGAACCGGTGAACGAACACCCACTTCCAGACTTCCAGCACAGCTTAGCCGCCTTCTTTCTTAGAGATCACCTCCTGCCTCCAGGTTGTTGCGCGATCGGTTTGGCTCGAGTGGCCAAAGGCGTAACGGTGACTTGTTTATGATGATGACTACGTGACGCTCATCCCGGCGAAGCGTAGGGTGGAGCGAAAATTCATAAATTATTGTACGATTACTTTTAGCTTCTTTTTTTAACATTCGAAAATTTTCAAGATTTTTGCAGGCATTACACTTTCTACAATCGGCTCTGGTAAGATCCTTTTAAATTTAGAACATGAGCTACAGCGAGAATTCAGTTTAAGAATTCCATCTTTGAAAGCACGAGTTATCAGGAATACATGGTAGGCAGAAAGGAGACCAGAGAAGTGAAAATTACTTGGACGGCCCCTCTTCATAGTCAATTAGTGTAGAGCAAAAGTATTACCGACAGTTTTGAGCTTTCTACACAAATTACTCTTCGCTTACATTTTCACTATCTTTTTCTTTCTTCTACAAAGCGCATTCGCTTCATCTATCCTGTCCTAGTGTTAAATTTCTACCTTAGAATTCATCTCGCCGAAATGCCACTAAACTATTACAATCAACTAATATAACGGCGATAAAAATTTAAAACAACGCAGATGTCAGTGATGGAAAAGATTTGTCGTTTATTTAAAATACAAACAAAGTCCTTGAGCAACTACTCATTTTAATAGCCTTAACTCTGATAAAGCTAAAATCTGGCTATTGTCGTCATCAGGACCAATTTTTCATGCTTTGATAAATTTGTTATGCTGTAAAAGGCCACCTAAGCTTTTATAAAACACGTTAACCTCCAATTTATGGAGAAATGATCAGGTAAAATCGATAACAAAAAACTTATCTTTAAATCTTTATTCTTATATTTATAATGTCGGTCAAGATTTTAGGTAAAATGTGTATGAATTAGTATCTTAAAATTAATGCGCCTCGACAAACCTTTAGAATAAGAAAATTTTAATGAAATATTTATTTTGACGTGAAAAAAATAAATTTTAAAAGTTTACGCGAAAAACATTTTTTAAATACATAATTGTAATATATGACATAATGATATCGCAAACATAATTGAATTGATTGAAAATAAGCCTGAAAGAATATTGTCTAATACTTGACATAGTGAATTCGTCAACATGGCGTCATTTTTTGCATTTCGATTTTGCCATAAACATGGAGTTAGTCAATTCAATGCTTAATAGCTTTATTATTGTTGGATAAATGGCTTATAAGTTTTATAACGGCTTTCTGAGAGTCATATAAATATCTTAATTTTGACATTTTTTTCGTAAGCAATCCACATTACACGCGTAAGATGAATTCCTCATTTCTGAATAGCTTACACCATTAGTATAGTAAATGAGGACAAGCTTTTTTTTTTGAATGGAATGAATATGGAACTGGTTGTGAATCACCGATGGAATGAAACCATGAGTTGAATTCGATTTTCGTAGTCTGACGCCATCTAGAAATCTAAGATGGCGGCTTTTGCTAAACCTTAACATGATGTAAATGACTAAAAATCGCTTGAAACCCCCACAATATGGGTATTGGGTAAAGGGCTAAACTAGAAAATTCGATTTTCGCCATCTGACGCCATCTTGAAATCGAAGATGGCGGCTTCCGCTGGACTTTAAAATGCTGTGAATCACTAAAAATCGCATGAAACTCCCACAATATGGGTATTAGGTGTGAGAGGGCTTCATGAATAGCAGACGAATTGTGCTATCTGACGCCATCTTGAAATATAATATGGCGAAGATTAAAATGATTTTAATCACTGAAAACCACATGAAACTCCAATAATATGGGTATTGGGTGGAAGCACTAAACTAGAAGAAGTCGAATTTCGCTATTTGACGCCATCATTAATCCAAGATGGCGGCTTTCGCGTTTCTTTTCAAAGCTGTAAATTACTGAAAATCTCTCGAAATATCCACGGTAAGAGGTGTTAGGTGGAAGGGTAAATCGTGTAGAAGTCGAATTTCGTTGTCATCTTGAAATTCAAGATGGCAGCTTTCGCTCAACTTGAAAATTGCATGAAACCTCCACAAAATGGATATTAATTGAAAGGGATCAACGAGTAGAAGTCGAATTTCGCTATCTGTCACCATCTTGAATTGATTAATTACTGAAAATCTCTCGAAATATCCACAGTAAGAGGTGTTAGGTGGAAGGGTAAATCGTGTAGAAGTCGAATTTCGTTGTCATCTTGAAATTCAAGATGGCGGCTTTCGCTCAACTTGAAAATTGCATGAAACCTCCACAAAATGGATATTAATTGAAAGGGATCAACGAGTAGAAGTCGAATTTCGCTATCTGTCACCATCTTGAAATTGAAGATGGAGGCTTCCGCTGAACTTAAAAAGAGCTGTAGAAGACTTTAAAACACATAAAATCTAAATATGGATATTGGGTAAAGGGCTATACTTGAAGAAACCGAATTTCACTATCAGACACCTTCTTAAAATCCAAGATGGTGGATTCCTCTGAACTTTAAAATACTGTTAATTGCTGAGAAACGCATGAAACTCCCAAAATATAAGTATTGGGCACTAGATAAACGAATTTCACTCTCTGATGCCTTCTTGAAATCCAAGATGGCGGCTTTCACTCGACTTAAAAATGCTGTAAATATCTGAAATAACATATTGAATACCCCCACAATAATGATAGTGGCTGAAAGTGCTAAACTAGAATAAATCGAGTTTCGCTATCCGATGCCAAATTGAAATTCAAGCCGCTTAGCTTTAAAATGCATATCACTGAAAATCGCATAAAACTTCTGTTGATACTTACGATTTTCGGATCCTGTTGTCCAGATTCGTCGGACGATTCCGATGTTTCTTCATCGGGAAAAACCAAAACCACATGCATTGATTTGTTTTTGTTTCTTTTCCCTTTTGATCGGTCAATTCGCATATTGAGAACAATAGCGGTTGACAGTTAAAGATGGTCAATGATGATGACAACAATATAAATGTTGTCATCATGCACGCTAAACTCAGCCAACACAGCTAGTGGTTATGAGTTACCCTGCAGTGTTGGCAGTTTATTCTGGGTGGTTAGCCCAGAATATGATAGAAATTAAGGAATGATTCTGAGTTGAGAATCACCTAGGTTAAGCGACAAGATTGTTATCGCTATAGGTCTAAGTTAGCTTATAAGGACTTGACGAAGAAAATAAACAATGTTTAACTCAATTCCAACACAAACCTGCGTTATTCTCTCATACTTTAACAACTTCAAATTATGGGTATTGGATGAAAGTGCTAAACGAATAAAAGTCAAATTTCGCTATATGACGCCACCCAACATGGTGACTTCCGCTGATCCCTAAAACGCTATAAATGGTCTAAAACTCATTAAAATCAAATAAAACTATTCAGAAAAATGTGAAACAAAGTAAAACTGGAAAAAAATAAAAGTTAATAATTGAGAAAAAATCAAACTTGATAAAATTAGAAACACGAGTAAATGAAAAAAAAATTTAAACTTAAAAAAAAAACAAGATCAAACAAATAGAAACTAGAATAGACAAAACTAGTAAGATTAAGATGAGTTTGAATGAAACTGAAATCAACTAGATTAAATCAAACAGAAACAAGTTAAGTCAATATCATTTTTTTAAAATGATAAAAATAGACAAAACTAGACGTACTAAAATAAAATAAGGTAGAATAAGATTAATTTTAAAAGAAACAAAAAACAAGACAAAACCAGATTAACCAAGGCAAAAAACATGACGGAAGTAAACAAGACAAAAATTAATAAAATTTAATTTAGAAATACTAACCAGAAATAAAGATACAATATAATAAAACAAGATAAAACAAAACAACCAAATAAAACAAAATGAAATATAGGAAAAAAAGAACAGCTTTAAACAATAGATAACAATAGAAAAATAGAAAATGCATACCAAAACATCATGAAACAAAATAATACATGATTTTACCAAATTAAACAAGATTTTACAGTGTAATTAAAAAAACACAATGTTAAATAAAAAAAGAAACAAGAGTCAACAAGACAAAACAGAATAGAACATATTGAAACAATATCAAATTAGACGAAATAAGTTCAAAAAAAGCTAAAAATACGCTAGAAGATACCTAATATAATGCAAGAAAAGATAAAACACGATTAACAAGATTTATCCAGGAAAACAAAAATTAAATGATAAAAGAGGTAGAACAAAATAAAATAAGATAAATGTAGATAAAAAATGTTTAAAAAACAGGTCAATTCAAAATGGAGGTTTCCGTTTACTTCTAAATGCTTATTTTTTAAATAAAGTTTTTTACTTTTTTTATTTTTTATGCCTTTCAATGTTGAATTAATTCTTGTTATAATTATTTGATTTTTGTTTAGTTGGTTTCTTTATATTTAGTTTGTTTTCTTTTGGGTTGTTTTATCTGCATTTTCAATGTCATGCCTTATTTCAGAATGATTCACCTTAACTCATCTTGTTTATTTTTTAATTTATTTTTTTTCCTTGTTTTACCTCTTTATCATGTTTTGGCATCTTTTTATGTTGCTTAATCTTGTGCAATATTGGACGATTTAGTTTTGTCTTGTTTATTTTTTTTTCTGTTTATACCATGTTTTTTAAATTCATGGTCTTATCTTATGGATATCTACAATTTTTCTTGTATGCCCTTGTTCTGTCTAGTTTTATTTTCAATCCACGAGTTTTTCCATGGTTTATCTGGTTTAAGTTCGTTTATATTGAAGATGCTTCATCTTGATATTCCTCAAATTTTATCTTGCTGTATCAAATTCCACTTGGTAAGACAAGCTGTACTTTGTTTTTTTTATCTTTTTTTTTGTATTTTGTTGCATTTAGTACCTATTATTTATTTTAGCTATTTAGAGTTGTTGGTCTTTTTCACCATATACAGACCCCGTTCGTTTTTGGCAACACGACCGAACATTTTTTTTCACTTATTTCTACAAAAAACTATTATTATTATCATCAACGTAATTTTTAGTCAATTTCCGATCATTTTTAGTCATGTTTTTAATATTTTTATCATGTTTTTGATGCATTTAGCACTTTTCTTGTTTTGTTCTTGTAAAATTTATGTTTTTTTTTTTGCCATATTTGATATTCTTGTCATTTTTCATCATTTTTTAACTATTCCTGTCCTATTTCCTGTCCTTGTTTCTTATTTCTAGGAAATTTTTCTTTTTTCGTCATTTTTGAGTACTTAACATTTTTTTTAAATTTTGTTTTGGTTGTTGTATTTGATCACTATTAGAGAACTTAAAATCATATTATTGGTGTTTATCTAAATTATATTGGTCCTATTATAGCGAAAACTGTAAGGTAATGTTGTTTCTGAAAACCGTTCGATTCAGGCACATGTGGCAAAACCCGATGTTCCCAAAACAACCAGATCCTGATCCTAATCCAAATTCTGATGTTAGTTCTAATGCTGATCATGATCCTTATTTTGATCTTATTCGCAATAAACGTGGTCCTTTTTCAGTTCTCAATCTGATTCGGATGCTGATGTTTATCCAAATAATTTTCAATTGTTGGCATCCAGTGACTTGTTTACTGAAAACAATGTTTGTTCTCATGAAGTGTTTGTGTAGAGTTTATCAATCCAGAGCTAACGATGTTTGATTTGAAATATTTTAATGTTATATTTAAGGTTTTTTTAAACTTTAACTGCACACATTTTTTTTATTGAATAAATGAACTATGACTATTTATTCCAAAACCCTACGAAAAAACTCGAAAAAAAAAGAAGTTCTAGACTCTTGCCTCTTCCGAATTCTAGTTTGCGAAGCGCTTTTGTCATAAAAAATCATTTTTCTGAACACTCTCTGTTTTTTTTTATAATCTGATATCCG
Source organism: Uranotaenia lowii (assembly GCF_029784155.1). Lineage (NCBI taxonomy): Eukaryota > Metazoa > Arthropoda > Insecta > Diptera > Culicidae > Uranotaenia > Uranotaenia lowii. The sequence goes on from NC_073693.1 coordinate 36,905,045, forward strand.
AGTTCATTCGAAAATAACAAAAACGTGCAGATATATAACCACCCTAAGTGCCAACGTCCAAAACGCCAACATTCCCGTCGCCCGTCGCTCCCGGGTGCAATCTTTTTGTATGGCCATAATTTCTTACAATATCTAGCAGGCATGTGATGTTTGTTTGTGCTGCTTCCGGTTCATGACGACGACGACGCGATCGAGCTGCCCGCCCCATTGATGCTGTTTGCGTGTGATTACTACATGGACATGGCAATGACTATGAATGGCTGTTTGGGTGTAGTAGCGTCGTCGTCGTCGTCGTCAATTGGGTGGCAGACGAGCTGGCTGACTGCACACGTTGTCTCTAGGAAAAATTGAAAGAAGACCACCACCCAACCAGACCACCCGTCACCAAGCCTTTGTAGTTCGATGGTAGTTCCTCTATTTGTACTACTTACGATATGTGTGTACGTTTGCATGAATGAGCTCGCTCGCTCATTCAGCAACTGGAGTTCTTGATTATTATTTCTTAATAATGGCTGTACCCGATTGAAAACTGTTCCCGGGAGGAAATGTACTCGTACCTATACTACGTAACTACTGGGGCCGATCTATACGTAAACCAACCTAACTCTGGCTAACTACTTACCTACGCCCAACCACACAGACCAGAGTGGATGAGCTTGAGAAAGCTCAGCCGCATACCATATAATTACTCATTATTATTAGCTAACAGTTTATCCAGCGGAAATGATTGAGGAATATGCATAAATTAGCCTAACCAGAATTAACGGCCACTAACCACTGCAACGAACGACGATTGTTCCCGGTCGGTTATTATCGAAAATTGAACGGCTAATGAGAGTGTAAATAGGTTGACTCCCCGATTTTAATTTGTTATTTTCAATCAACACATTTCGCACTCAAGGTATGACTAAGATTATCGTAGGGTTAAGTGGGGTAGTTATGAACAAGGGATAACTATAGTCATGACGTGATCCAAAATTATTCCATTATGGAAGTCTGTCTTTCTGTTGCTAAGTTGCAATTATATATAACTGTCAGTTCAATGAATTTCTTATGTAATTATATCAATAAAGTCGTTCATGAAATTCATGTTTCTGAGAAACGTAGGGGAAAGTCGGGTAAGACGGACACAGCGGGTAAAACGGACACTTTCAATATTCTGAAAATGACAATGTTTGGCACAAATGTAATGATGGGAATATATTTGCTTAGGTGTATCAACACATCCGAGACTGTTTGTTGATTAACAGCCAGCCAGGCCTCATAGTAGTGAACAAAACAAACAAAATCTTTAAGGCTGCACCATTTGATGTAATTTTTGCTACTCAGAAAATATCCCATAACTCTCAACATTTTTGGAAATTTTTACAATTTTCAACGGTGGTATGTTCATTACCCAAGTAACAATTTTAGCTTTATTATGGTCAGCAAAATATCGTTTGGACTATCGCATTAATCTTCATAAAAAGCTAAAGCGCATTCTATAACATCACCTGGACTCTAATAAAGCCAAAATCAGGCTATTTGGCCCTACCCTAGAAACGTCATCAAGACATATAATTGTTGGTCATCAATGTTGGTCACCAAAGCTTTTAAAAAGCTATTATAAAATGTTATATGTTAGAAATTTTTGTTTTTTTTGGTTCTGTCAGTTCTCGGAGTTTTTTTTTATTTTTTCCAGCAACCATAATGGTTGATGAATGATGATTGCATTATTCAGATATGATCTGGTAAAATTAAAAGCTAAAAAAACCAATGTTTTAACCATATATTGAGCTTCTTTTCTACTGCCAGTCAAGATTTTAGGTAAAATGTATATGAAATAGTATCTTAAAATAAATGCGCCTCGTCAAATCTGATGGTCAATCATGATGGAATTGATGGAAAAAGGCCTGAAATTTTTTTTTCCAATGCTTGCATTGTGAATCCATCAACATGGCGTCATTTTGTGCCCTTCGATTTTGCAACCAACATGGCGTGAGTCAATTCATAGTTTTATTATGGTTTAAAAAAAAAGCTACGATTTGACGTTTCTCTCGCAAGCCAACCAATTACACGCTAAGGTTGAGTTCCTCATTTCTGAGTTGTTAATCATTAGTACAGTAAATGGGGACAGACTTTTTGAATGAAAAGGGATTGGTTTTGAATGACCCGTGGAATAAATCATGAGTTGAAGTCAAATTTCGTTGTCTGACGCCATCTTGAAATCCAAGATGGCGGCTTCCGCTGAACTTTAAAATGGTGTAAATGACTTGAAATCGCATGAAACCCCAACAAAATGGGTATCGGGTGAAAGGGCTAAACGAGTAGAAGTTGAATTTTGCTATCAGACGCCATCTTGAAATCCAAGATGGCGGCATCCGCTCAACTTTTAATGCTTAATGCTGACAAAAAGTCGCATTAAACCACCACTATACGGGTATTGGGTGAAAGGGCTAAACTAGAAGTCGATTTTTTTCTTTCCGACGTCATCTTGAAATCCAAGATGGCAGCTTCCACTGAATTTAAAATACTGTTAATCAATGAAAATCGCTTGAACGCAACTTTTTTCACGTAATGCTACATTAAAAATACTATTTTAAGATAATTTAGATCATTTTAAATCACTTTTATTATTTTTTCATTATGTTTCTAATGCATTTAGCACTTTTCTTGTTTTGTTTATAGTTTTTGTTTTTTTTTTTGTCATTTATGTAATTCTATTATTCCTATCATGCTATTATGTTTAAATTGTATTGGTCTTATTCTTGCGAAAACTATAAGGTTATGTTGTTTCTGTTAACCGTCTGATTTAGGCACATGTGCCAAATTCGATGTTGCCAAAATCGAATGTTGCCAAAAACGAACGGGGTCTGTAATGTGGTGGTTTTTGTGGGATTTTCAGTCACTTACAGATTTTCAGAGAAACGCGAAAACAGATATTTGACTTCTATCATTTAGCCTTAGCACCAAATAAAATATATTTGTTAGTATCATGCTATTTTCATTCATTTACAGTATTTTTAAGTTCAGCTGAAGCCACCATCTTGGATTTCAAGATAGCGTCAGAATGCAAAAATAAACTTTTTATAGCTTATCCCAATTGACAAACACCCATATTTTGGAGGTTTCATGCGATATTCAATGATTTAGAGCATTTTTAAAGTTTATAGAAAGCTGCCATCTTGGATTTCAAGATGGCGTAAGATAGCAATATTCGACTTCTACTCGTTAAGCCCTTCCACCCACTACCACCTGGGTTTCATGTCATTTTAAGTCATTTACTACATTTTAAAGTTTAGCGGAAGCCGTTATCTTGGATTTCAAGATGGCGTCAGATAGCGAAATTCAACTTCTTCCGGTTGATTTCTTTCAACTTATACCCCTATAATATAGGTTCAATGCGATTTTCTGTCATTTACAGTATTTTCAAGTTGAGTGGTAGCCGCCATCTTGGATTTAAGATGGCGACGGGCAACGAAATTTGACTTCTACTCTTATTCTACTCTCTTATTACTTTCACCTAATAACCATATTGTGAAGGTTTCACGATATTTTCAGTAATTTACAGCTTTGAAAATAAAAGCGGAAGCCGCCATCTTGAATTAATGATGGCGTCAAGCAACAATTTTTTTCCCTACTATTTGGGCCCTTTCACTCAATACTCATATTGTAAAGATATTCATACCACTTTCGGTGATTTCAAGTTTTCAAAGATGTATTTTTTTAATTTTAACTCAAAACCAACACGCATAACTTACCAAAAATGTGTAAAAATGGGAGTTCCAATTCAAATATGTGCTATCTAATCTGAGCGTGTCCTGTTTTGACATCTTGATCGAGAACTGTCACTAAGTTTTATGGCGGTTTAATAATCATGCACTGAGTGCTATTATAGAACATGCAAAAGAAAGCTTGGAGCAAACTTCTAGGTTTGTGTTTGATTATAGTTTAAAAAAAGCATTCACAACTCTTTCAAAATAACTAAAACAGCATGTTTAATAAAAGTTTTATTAGCGTTTTCAAAACCATCTGAAAACATATGGTCGAAAAAAAATTATAAGCATTCTGCATGACCATAATAAAACCGCCATAAAACTAGCTGCACAAAAAAATGCCATAATTAAACCATGATAAAACTTCCTAATGCTAGTTGGCATAATCTGTGTTACTTGGGTAGGCTTCTCATTGGCCGCCCGAAGAAAAACCAGCGATTTTTAGTCAACGGGATTCAACAACAAACGTTTTGAAATAAAAGTTGCTAGGTCGGGTAAGACGGACACTTCAAGGTCGGGTAAAACGGACACATAATTTTCTCCAGGTATTTCAAATTTTTCATCTGTTTGATCCTCAATATACCTTCATAAGACCTTATTAAGAGCAACTGTCGGTTGAAAAGCACTCAGAATCTCAAATTGGCAAGAAAAACTGTTAAAAGTTGATCCCCGGTGTAAAAACCGCCTATAAAATGCGAAATTCCGAAAAACCACGTTATTTCGCAACCGGATTCTGACCAGTTGATTCCATTTTGGTTAAAAACATTCTCAAATGCTTAATTCACAATAATTTCTACTTATGTAGAAATTTTTCCGGCAATATCTAAGTTTTATACGCAGTGTCCGTTCTACCCGACCATTTTTTAAAAGTGTAATTTGCAAGCATGTTTTAGATTGCTATAAAAATAGTCTTGATGAAGGAAATTTACTTAAGCCAATGATAAATCCGATAGCCAAGAATCTAAACTGCCCATCAGCGTGAAAACTGCGATGAAAAAAGCAATATCTGATTTTCTATTGCGATTCTAGCTTAGGGTGTCCGTCTTACCCGACTTTCCCCTACATATATTGTTTTGAGGTGTGTTCTATCAATTGAACCCTCGTTAAAGTAAATCAAGATACAGTTGCGTTCAAAAAAGAATGAAAGCAGCACAGTCTCTTTCAATTTTTAAACTGCCATGTTTTATTTAAATCAATTCACGTGCTCAAAAATGGTGCCAGTTTGAAAAAAAGGTTCATTTCTGGTTAACAAGGGAATTTTCATGCTTTGTTGACGGAGTTTGTATTGAAAAAGGTCGTTATTTTCTCTTTATATTTCTTTCACAAACTCAAAACTTATCACCAAAAACGTTGTGAATCGATAGAAACTTTATTCCTGCTTCGTTTTTAAACAGAAAATGTTTCTATACAGATCAAAATAAGCTGAACAGAGTTTCGGAAATGAGTATAGCTAGGAAAAATTGAAAATATAGCTGAACTTTCAATCGTGTTTTTCTCGTTTGCACGTTTTTTCACATGGGGCATTGCTTGGAGTGGCAGTGATTTAAGCTAAAAAATAGGAAAAAAATGTGTAGATATGTATGGCTCTTTTGCAATAGAGGGCTTAAACAAATATTTAATACTGTTTAAAATAATCTACAAAAAATGTTAAACTTTAAGAGACGTGTTGGCTGCGATGGACTTAACTTACTTTTCCGAACATCCTCCATTCTTTAAAGCTATCGATCTTATTCTATGGGAAGAAACTGAAGGGATTTTAGAAAGTCACTTCTTCATTTTTTTTAAATATTGGACCGATTTTTTTTTCTATTATCAAATGTCTTCTACTTTTCTATATAATTTCGTTCTATAACTCTCTGTTTTAAAAACTTCCAGATTTTTTTTTTACTAAATTTAATTTGTCAAATTTCGACTAAATTCGAATTTTAAAATTTTTAAGCTCTAAATAGTTTCCCTTAAGACAAAATAAATGAGCGTTATTTTTTATTTTTGAACGAGATTAGGGAACGCGAGATTCGATTAGAAGTAGTTCTGTTGAAAAAAAAAAACGTTAGTCTTAAAAAGCATGAAAATACTGTCTAGAGTGAGCGAAACAAGAATATTCAGTACCACTATGTGTTTTGCTTGTTGAAAAATGAATAATTGGAAATCTTAAAAATTTTCTTCAACAATTTGTTGTAAATTGTTCAACGGATAAATCTAGCATAAGTTTACATTTTCAGGATGAAGCAATTGGCATTTAGTACCAAAAAAATTTTAAATAAAATCGAGATAAGAATATTATTACTTATGTTTTTCTACAAAAATCAAAATTAATTAATAAATTTCCTATGTTAGAGTAAATAATAAGGCTTCTATAAACTATTTGAATAGATAACTGCATTTTTAGGCGTTTCCTAGTATTCCAAATATTTTAAAGGGATTGTTAAGAAGTTTTCCTCTAGCTTTAAGAAATTTGACATTTGAGCTATAACAATTTATCAAACTGCCTTATTTCTTAAAATACATTTCGTGAAATGGCGTGTGTTTCTAAATTCCATGATTTCATCCGGAGAGATGTTTGTTCGCTGGCCTTTAAAAAATAGGTATTTATTTCGAAATTAAATTCTACCTAACAGAAAAAAATTTCATAAACAAACTAGATTTTGCTTGTTTGAAACTTAACTCATAGGCTTTCAAATGTAGAAAACAGTTTTTTGATTTTTAAAATTTAGACTTAGTTATTGATGTACATATATCTATGTGGAAAAAATCGATCTCCACTACCTAATCGATTTTACTGTTAATTAAATCTTTTGCATATTTTTCCTGTAAAGATAAACGATTTGAAATTAACTTAAAAAAGTGCTACTATTTTAACCCTCTTCCGTCCCTGAAATTTATACACGTGCTGGGGACTTGCTGGAGTGTCAATATGTCACTCCTGACTTAAACGGCTACATCTTTCTTGTTTCTCAACCGAATTTTACAAACAATTTTAGGTTTGAAAACCTCGTAATGTAACTAAAATATGTTTTATAAATTGAGTGCGGAAATATTGCGTTAATGTACTCAAAATCCAGTGCAAAGTTAAATTTAAGTGTGAGTAAATATGTAAAATTGCAAATTGACAAAAGGGTAAAAAAAAACTGCTCCCTTTGAAAATTTGTCAAAAATTTCATGTTCCGCATTTCGACGATCTGGAGTGCTAAAATTTTCCAAATTACGTCAACTTTCCAATCCTCTTTTCAAAATTTATTTGGTGTGACTTAAACAATTTTGACGATTCATTGATTGAAAAGTACGTCACTTTTTTGTATTTTTTGCAGTCATTATCATAAAAAAATTCAAAACATTATATCCTTGTATGCAACGTACAGCTTCTAATTGTTTTGATTAATCAGTAGCCAATCTACAGTCTTTTTTCCGAAGCATGGTTTTTTTCTGATTTTTATTCTAGACTTTGAATTACGGAAAACTGAAGTGTTGTAGCTGAATATTGTCTGAAAAAACAAGAGAGATATAGCAATTTTAAGCGAGGAATGTCAAACTGACAATCAAGGTCTGATTAGGAAGTTTTTTTTGTCTTGGCTTTAAGGGTGCGTCCATAAAAAAGTAATGATGCCAAATAAAGGATTTCAAGAATTCATTGAGGGTCCCGGAAGAAATTGTTTTATTTGGATGCACCTGAATGAAGTTACAACCTGCCAAACTTCCAATAGTGTCATATTGACACTCAAAAGTGGATTAGGGTTAAGTTCTAATCCCCCTCGCCCCTGCAAGAAAAATTAGTCAACTACCGCCAGATGAATCCCTTAAAGACTTTTCTAGTTCAAGTTTGCAAAAAATTAGTCAACCAATTCTTTATTTTTTCGAATAAAAGATTCTAAACTTTCAAATTTAAAATGCATAGCGTTTTGATTCAAAATCAAATTCCGCTCAATGATAGTTGATATTCTGTTCTATTTAAAGTGCTGAAAATTAGCTGAAAGAAACGTTTTGATGCTGAATTCGATTTTTAAAAGTAGGTACCTACCTACCTACCTACCTATTTACCTACCTTATTAAAGAAAAATTAATGGGAATTTTTTATTTGAATGTCAAATGTGGATCAAATTTTGGACACTGGCGCTCTAGCCTTGATCTTTTCACCCATCAATACTTCCATTTCTGTTTTAAAATTTTTACTTCTATTTCATTAAATAATAAACTCGATAAAATTGTGTATAATTACAAATTTAAAAATATTTAATTTTTGAAAACTTGGCTCTTAGTTTTCGTGCAAAATATGTGATCAGTGAACTTACATTTTGTGCTTTAAAATATTGCCCATGGCAAACAAAAGATGACTTTTTGCTCCCATATGATTTTTCGATGCCTTCTGGGTCACCAAGCATCCGTCTAAAATTTTAATATTTAATAAAAAAAATTGGGACAATCCAGCCCAGCCCGGATTTATTCACTTTATTAGGCAAATCTGTCAAATAAAAAAATGTGTTGTTATTTTTTTTTAAATTTAAGCCTTCAAAACAAATTTCTTGAGCTAGTTTTATAAAAATAATTATGAAGTGTTTTTTTGGAAGCCTTAAATACGATTTAAAATCTGTCGAAATTTCAAATCTTTTTTTCTTGATTTTTGTTAGTTAATTTTTGAGGTTTGACAAACCTTGCCCGGATATTGCCGGGGTTTTTGGTCGTCAGTTTTTAAATCGAATTTCCAGATTGTGCCAGATTTTTATATTGAATTGTCCAGATTTGTCGGGCTCGGATACGTGCTGAAAAAATTCTGGCAACCTTAAATTAGGTACCTACTTAAAAATTAAAAATTTTGAAAAAATCCAAACACAAAATAAAATAAATTAAATCAAATAAAACCTTACCTAAAAACAAAAAAAAATGTCATAAAAATAAAATTACAGAAATCTTTTAATTAACGCCTTGTATTATTATTTGGCCAGCGAGTTTCCATTTTTAAATTCCCAGTTTTTTTTCCGTAAGATGTTTTATGATTTCCCCGGTTAGAGAAGTCTGTACATCGGTTTCCCGGTTTGCTGGACACCCTGAAAAAGGATGTATGTAGTGTGCTGGGATAGTTTTGAATAAATACATTTCAAGATCCTTCATTCTGTCATTATCATAGAAAACATTTTTTCCAGCAGACCTAACACAAAAAAAACTAGCAGCTGATAGGGTAACGGACTAATTTTGGACCACCTTTCCTAGCTCTCCTATAGAACAACTAATCCTGGAAAAATTGGTGCCATATAGTGGCCGGGCATCAACTATATTTGTTGGAAATTTTAATAATAAGTTGCTTTATAAGAGAGCTAGATATGGTGGTCCAAAATAAGTCCTCTGGTCCGAAATAAGTCCGTTGCCCTAACACTCAGCAAAACACAAATGGCGAACAATTAAAAAACCATCACTTTATAAAGTCATAAAATGTATGTCAAGATTAAGCATGGAATAAAAAAATTGAACTTCGTTATTGGATTTGAAACAAACAAAACGATCACGACGGAATAGCTATGAAGAAATTACCTACAGCAAAGTTCCAACAAAAAACTCATAGAATAATTCTTCAATCAAAAATGGCTTGCAAAAATCTATGGGCGGTAATCAAAATTCCGTTAAAATTCGAAACCAAGATTGATTGTGGAGGCCTCTCTCTTCGATAACAACCATTATTTTCGACCTCTTATCTGACGACAGCCAGCACCCAGTTCATTTAGGTCGACAGCGCAGATCCTGTAATTTGCGGTCGCATATATCTTGCGGGGAAAAAGGATTTCAAGTGCCTAAAATTAGCGCCCGAGATTCGCGACCCAATCGACTCGGTTGTCGTCGCCGTGGTGCGTAATGATATTCCCATAAAGCCGTTGGCGTGAAACCGGTTCCACGCCACTCGATTTTGTCCGTCCATCCGTTCAGTTCATTCATTCATTATTCATGGAAAAAATAAAACCTTAAAAATTGAATGGCGTGGAATGGGAACGATCGACGGCTTTACGGCAAACAAGCTAGCAGCCAGAGTCGAGCGATCGAGTCGTGTATTACTTCATATCACGCGGTCCGGATCGCGTGGTACGCAAATGGAAGTGTACAAGTTGCGGGTTGCAAACTACGCTGTCGATACGTATCCACCATCTTACCTGACTGAAAAAAGCAACAACTGTATATGACAGAGAACAGGTTGATGAAACGGCTGAAGGAAGGGAAGAACAAGAAACTGCGCCCATTCATAAATTTCACAAAAAGAGTTGCGCGAGTCTCAGCAAATTTCTGTGTAGGTACCCGCCCAAGCTCGAGCACCCAAAGGAATTTATTCTGTCCCAACTGTCTCTACAGAAGGCGAAGAAAGGTATCAGCAGTTTCGAAAATTGACACCCATATCATTAGTTAGAGAGACGTTCAAACGCTGCTAATTTTAACAACAACGTGGTTTAAAACTTTGGTCATTCAACTTTATTTACAGCTGGAGAGCGAAAATACACTATACAGGTACCTGTTGTTTCAGTGACTGACTACCGGGCACCGGATTTGGCCACCGGGCATTTGCATTCATAAAAAAACCCGTGACAGCTCACGGCCACTGGGACAACTAAATTACATACCTACCCCAACAGCAAATCGTACTTACGTAGGCATATAGAGAAGTCGTTGCTCCGGATGTCATTTTGCCATTTTTCAAAATTGAAAGTCGGCTTTCGGTTTAACACCCGTCATTATCGTGATATTGATCTTGGATGGTTCCCTATCAAAGTATGACGAAGTTTAACTGAATTTTAATATTACAATTACAGTAGGTATGCAGAATCTATATGCACATTAGACCGCTGCAAGCTTTGTATGGAAATTTTAAATTCCTAAATTTTTACACCTCCCATAGCTTTTTGGTTGTTTTTGCTGCCATAAATAGCAATGTTTGAAGCGATCCATCCGGTCCAAAATTAGCGCAACGGGTTTTAATTTTGTATAGAAATTTGTATGGGAAAACAACATTTTTCAAACAAAAATCACCAGAGATGCACTGAAAGTTCCAAAAAATATAGGCCGGAACAAATTTCAAATCCTTCTTTTGTCACTTCGAGTTTGAACATCGCGAGGGAAGGACAATTAAAAATAATGCAAAAAACAAATAAATTGGAATAAGTTGTACGAAAGCATGTATGCAACAAAATTGCATTCTATATCATTGCACAAAACCTATAAATCAAGAATTTTTTTTATCGAATAATTCAATTACAATTAAATCAAGAATACATCTTCCAAAATTTGTTTTTTGGTCTTGTAATCTTGCGGATAAAATTTTTTTTTTTGAAATTTACTTAAAATATTTCATACTTTATTTATATCCCGCTTCGGGTTTTTGGGAAATTTGGAAGGGGGGGGGGGGGGGTGGTTACAAAGGAAGAAATTGATATTTGTTCCAGCCTAACTTTGAATGAAAAATATTTTTTGATTGTTGCAGTACAATTCATGTGAACAAAGCACAAACCTACCTTGTACCTCAGAAAAGATATTCGATATTATTTAATTTTTTTTTCCAAAATTATATTTTCAATTTTTGCGTTTTCGTCTGTTGAAACCTGTGTGATCGTAGGATGAGAATACAAAATTTCAAAAAACTGTTTTGCGTTTTTTAATATTTTTCAGTGGATTCAGATTTTTTTTTATTATGAAATGGTTATAACTTTTTTCATGAAATGCTTAGCTGCTTGTCATTTTAGCAAAATATGAAGCTTAAGAATAGTCAAAACCAAAAATCAAAGACCAATTCAATTTCTAGCTTATTTAAATTTCCTGGATGATTAAATGTGCAAAAATTTCTCTTCCATACAACTTTCCTTTCAAAATTAAAACTCAGGAATCAACCAAATCGAGCATTCTGGCAACCTTAACCTAACTACCTTGTTGAAGTGAATTTAATGAGAGCTTTTAAGTTTGAATCTCAATTGAGGATAGAATTTTGGACACTGGCGCTCTACATAGCAAAAAAAATTGAATTCTTAACAACACCTAAATGCAAAACCTTTAATATTACATGACGTGGAATGCAATTTATTAATGTAAATTTACACATTAAAAAAGTTTAATTCCTCACAGCACTCAATTCTAATGACACACATATTTATTGACACCGAACGTGATTATTTGATGTAAATTTACATTACATATGATGTAAATGAAAAGAAGCATCACGAAGGATGGAATTTTCACTGCAAATACAATGTTACACGTCTTAAATATTTTACATGTCTTTCAAGTTTTACACGTCTGTTGAAGTTTACAGTCGTGTAATATTTATTCAACTATCATATGTGATGCTTCTTTTTCGTTACACTATGTGTGATGTAATTTTACATTTACATTTTTTTGGTCACACAAAATTACACGACATAAAATGTTACAAGGACAATTAATTTAAATTTAATGGAATTAACATAACACTTAAAGCAATATATCATGTAAAATTACAGCCTGTCAAAAACAAGCCTACACACAAAAGTAAACAAATTGTTGAATTAAGTCGTGCGCCAAAGAAATTTGTCGAAAGTTCCTTTGAAGAAGTTTCACATTTGTAAGTTAGTGGATATACAGTGGATATAAAATTGGTTCGCTTTTGCGTTCCCAAAAAAAAACTAAAAAGTAAACAAAATAAAATCAATAGGAAAATTTAGCCCAAATTCAGTGGTTTTATAATTTACATCACTTTTATGTTACACACCTGTGAAATTTAATATGTGTGGAATATTCAACACCCACTGAAAATTCTCTCATAAACCTAAGTACATATGATGCTTCTTTTTATTCACATCATATGTGATGTAATTTTGCAGATTTTTTCTCTGAATGTGTGGCTTTGACCTTTCCACCCATCAAAAATTTCATTTCTGTTTTTAAAAATTTTAAACTTAAGTTTTGAAATTTTGTAATGTTAGTCCCAAAAAATTTCCAATTGTGATTTTTTAAAATATTTATTTTAGGGATTATTTGAAATGATTATTTGTAAGTTGAAAAAAAAAGTTAATTTTTTAGATTTCTTATTGTTTGGTTTTTAGCCATTTTTAATTTTTTGAGATTAATATTGTTTGAAATATTTTTTTAAAATTAAATTTTTATTTTGTTTAAAATTATACTTTAGTTTCTTTATTCGAAGTATTTTTTTTTAATTTATGAATGATTTTTTTTAATTTCATTATATTTTTTTTTATTTTTATTCTTATTTAATATTTATGTTTTACAATTTTGTCGAATCAAATGCTCTGATCACATTTTTGGTACATTTCGTAACAAGAAAATTGTCAGATTTTCAAAGATGACATGAATTTTGCTTAAGAAAAACATGGGAAATCAAAGAAGAAATAGAAAAGAAGTAACGAGAAATCTATCACATATTAAATTTTTCTTCTTTGATTTCCAAAAAAAAATCTCTAAAAATTCAGCTTTGACAAATTGAGATTTTTTTTTTAATTTTCGCTTTGATGTTTTCCTACCCATCAAAAATTTCATTTCTGTTTTTAAAAATTTTAAACTTAAGTTTTGAAATTTTTTAATGTTAGTCCCAAAAAATTTCCAATTGCGATTTTTTAAAATATTTATTTTAGGGATTATTTGAAATGATTATTTGTAAGTTGAAAAAAAAGTAAATTTTTTAGATTTCTTATTGTTTGGTTTTTAGCCATTTTTAATTTTTTGAGATTAATATTGTTTGAGATATTTTTTTAAAATTAAATTTTTATTTTGTTTAAAATTATACTTTAGTTTCTTTATTTGAAGTATTTTTTTTTAATTTATGAATGATTTTTTTTAATTTCATTATATTTTTTTTATTTTTATTCTTATTTAATATTTATGTTTTACAATTTTGTCGAATCAAATGCTCTGATCACATTTTTGGTACATTTCGTAACAAGAAAATTGTCAGATTTTCAAAGATGACATGAAATTTGCTTTAGAAAAACATGGGAAATCAAAGAAGAAATAGAAAAGAAGTAACGAGAAATCTATCACATATTAAATTTTTCTTCTTTGATTTCCAAAAAAAATCTCTAAAAATTCAGCTTTGACAAATTGAGATTTTTTTTTTAAATTTTCGCTTTGATGTTTTTGAGTTTTTTTCTATTCTTTTTTTCGAGATTTTTAAGAGAAATGCGGAGAAAGGAGAAATGCAAAAAAAAATCGTCTTGTCTCCCAGTAGGACTTGAACCAACATTTTGCGCCTCTCCGGGACCCAGTAGAATGTCATCAATAGATGTAAGTACAGGTCCTGCAGGGAGACAAGACAAATTTTTTTCTCATGTTTTTTAACATAAATTTTCATCTTGTCAATTCAATGATTCTTTCTCCACGAAAAACATATTGTTGTTTATTTTTAAGATTTTTTTTTTTTATTTTTGAGTTTTTATTTTATTTTTTTTTTATTTTTATTTTTTTTATTTTATTTTTTTTTTTAAGTTTTTTTTTAGTTTAGATTTTTTTATTTTTTTTGAGATTGTTTTTTTTTTATTTTTGATTTTTTTTTATTGTTGAGATTTTTTTAATTTTTGAAATTTTTTTTTTAATTTTCGGTTTATTGAGATTTTTTTCAATTTTTGAGTTTTTTTTATTTTAAATATTTTTTTACCTTTATTTTTTAGGTTTTATTTTTCTATTTTTGAATTTTTTTTAATAAGATTTTGTTTTCATTTGTGAGGATTTAGCGTTGCCCCATTGGCATGACACGTGTTTTTTTTCGTATTTGCAATTGCACTTAAAACGGTTTTTAGATTTTGATATAAAAATTAATAAATTTGCTGAAAACTGTTAAATGTTTACAATTATAATTATCTAAGATTTTTGGTTTGAAATTTCGTTAGAACTCCCGTGTTTTACTAAACGAAGGAAATTTAAGCAAAACAGAAAACTTCAGTAAGTCAAAAATTTCAAGCGGTCTTTGAGGGATACTTTATTTAAAACCTTTATTTTAGATACTTTTTAAGAATTCAACAGAATTTCAACAAAAATTTTTGATGAATTTCTGCCCTACAGAGCTTATTGAAAAAAAACTCATTGCATATTAAAACTCAGCGCCCCTAAATTAGTCAAAATCTGATAAAGAATTTTTAGCACTGCGGGAAAATGTTGTTACTTTGTGTAATCTGTTTTTAATCAATATTTCATTCGTATCATTCACTTTTTTCAGTAGCATTTTGCATGACTTTTTAATAAAATGATAATAGCAATTATTGATTCATTGAAATAATATAATTTTAATTCGAATAACTCAACTGAACAGGCTTGCACACGTTATTTTGAGTCTTATAAAAGTTTTTGCCCATCAAAGTTATAAAATAATTTTAATGCGATTTTGCAAATTTCTTTCAAACATTGTTCATTAGGTACAGGAAGATGTTTGCGTTTGATTGAGATAGTTAGAATTTACAAATGTGAAGAAATAATAACGATTTACCAAAAACTACTGTTTTCAAAAATAAATAATATATTTGATTTTTTCCATTTTTCTGCATACTTTCTTCCATGTCTTTCACAAACATTAGAATTGGTAAAAAGTAAAAATGTTGATTTCTTTCAATCTAGAATATTTTTGAGAATATACAATTCAAGAATACCCACACATTTCCTAGATATTTGGATTAAGATTAGTGTGGTTTCAAAACAACATTATGCGGAAGTTTTTTGTTATATTTAATTTTAGTTTTTATGTTCAAAAATACCCTTAAGTTTTGACTTGAGCTTTGTATATATTGGCATTTTCGTTTACAACAAAATTTATTGCACTCAACTTATATAATGATTTCAAACCCTAAAAGCAGATCTATCGTACATACATTCTCATAAAATATCCATGGGTTTGCTGTGAATATTAGATACACAAATTAGGTAATAATATCACCTTTTGAAATATTCCTCAGAACTCTTGAGCATCTTAAAAAATCTTAATCTTGGTCTTAAAAATCCTTGAGTTGATCTTAATTTTGTATGATTATTCCATTAAAATAGAAATTTAAAAATCAATATAAGCGTGTCACTTGAAATCGCTCGAAATCAAAGTTCAACTTCCCAACCCAGTTGCTAGGAGGTGCTTTACCCATTTTCAGCGTTTACCCTTTCGCTGTGAAACCTATTAACTGGAAGCTTTAATTAAAAAATTTGCCAAACCGAAGAAGGAGGAAGTCAAAAGTAATGACGAAATACGCGTAAGAAGATTCCCACCATGCTTGCCTCTACAAAACGACACGGAACGTTCGATAAAACAAAGAGAGCTTCCTACACGGGCACAAATTGATTACTAATTTTGGAATTGGCTCAAAAACGTTTCGGTTGACGGTTTTTTTTTTGTTTTTGCGACGTCTTTTAACCCTTGACTGATCATCATAAGCTAACTTAGTTTTAAATATAGAAAAAATATTCAATATAAGCTGATTTGAGGGATTTCCCTCTATAGTCTTGCTATATTTCCCACTTGAACATATTTTAAATATTGCACAGAAAAACGAAGCAATGGTGTTTTTCAGAAATAAAATCGCTAGTCCTTCGAAGGTTAACGTTGCCCAAGGACCGGAAATTGTCGCCTTGACTCGATATGTTAGGGGCCGAGACTGACCCGCTTAGATCGTCCAGGGCAGAGTCCGAGTAAACAAAAATGTTAACTCGTATGCTTGACTTTTTTTTTCTTCTTCTTGTTGTTATTTGGGAACTTGAGGGCCGTCAAGCAAAAACAACCCAGCCCAATTCGCGAACCGGTGGCTGATGAAACGGGCGCAAGACAAGGCGAGGAACATCCAATTATTGAAAAATTAGCCCCGGGTTGCGAAATTGCAATAAACCTGTTGCATCCGCGCGAGTACGAACGAGTACGTCGAGGAGCTGAATGAAGTGGGATAAGAAATAATCACACACAGAAGTCGTCGAATGGCGCGACAAGATCTTGCGAAACGGACGAGGAGCGAGGACATCATGGTTGAAGAACGAGGGAACTTATGAAGGGGGATGCAGGGGGAGTTTCCGTCCATTGAATGAATGGAAAAGATTGTATCCTTTTGTGAGGCGGCTTGTTCTGGGGTGCCCGTTTAATGCGCTTTATTGATGGTTCATTGAACAATCCGTGTAAACTTAGGTACTGACTGGATGCTTCAAGTCGGGCTTTCGATTGATCAGGAAACAAGTCAAGTTGCATAAGTTTTTTCCGACGTATTTTTCAACCATCTATATAAAGTAAAATTTATCGGTCTTCGAGGAAAGTTTAATTTTTTTCACATATAGATTTACCACGCAGTTCGTTTTTTTTAAAAAAAAAAAAGATAATTCCAAAAAGATAATTTAAACTACCAAGATATCTTAACAATTTGAATGACTCATCGGTCAAACTTTGAACTGGACTGGACACCAACAACCACTGATGGATTTTCTCATAGAAAATGCTAAACATACGATGTTAATAAATTTATGTTTTCGACCGTTATTGGTGTTTTATTGTAATATTGGCTATTTTTCGGTCTAGGGATTCAATCAAACAACTTAGTTTTTTTAAATGCCCGACGTTTCGACCAGTTTTGGTGGTCTTTCTCAAGGGAACTGGAAGTTTATTATTTTTTAAACATTAGAATGAGCATTGTTAACATAATATGTAGTGTGTAGACTCACTTATCTGTCCGAAAATAGAATGTTATTTGACCATTTTGAACATTTGTGTTGAAAATTTTGCCCTTTATTAACTTGATTCTTTTCTTTTTTCCAGGTATGTACAACCACAGCATAAATTTCTTGTAAGTAGACCGTAATACAGGCTGATATAAAATATATATGTACAATATTTAGATAAAATTAAATTTGGAAGTTACCAAATATCAATAGAAACCTTTTTCGTATTCAAAAGCTAAACTTGATAATGTTCTGTTGGATTATTTTTTTAGTTATGCAATAGAAAACTTGTATGGGAGCCCCTCTCCTCCTTCATATCTTTCCAGCAATGGAAGAAGGAAAGTGTCTTAAATCTATATATATAAAAATGAATTTCTGTCTGTCTGTCTGTCTGTCTGTCTTTCTGTCTGTTCCCTATAGACTCGGAAACAAATAAACCGATCTACGTGAAACTTGGCAGGTGGGGATAATGGAGGCCGGAGAAGGTTCCTATTCTGGTTTGGGACCCCTCCCCCTAACCGGAAGGGGGGAGGGGCCTCCCAAATAAAAGAATTATTTTTGCATAACTCGAGAACCCATCAAGCAAATGGTATCAAATTTGGCATGAGGTGATATTTGGGAACGGAGAATATTTCAATGAATATTAGGTACCCCTCCCTCCTCTCAGTGGGGTGATAGGAAGGGGGGAGGGTGGCTACCTTACAATTTTTTAAATAACTCGAAAACTAATCAAGATATTGGAACCAAATTTGGCATGGGAAGGTATTTTGATATGAAAAATATTTCGATGATTATTTGAGGCCCCTCCCTCCCTGCAGCTGAAAGGGGAAGGGACCTCTTTCATATTTTTTTACATAACTCAAAAACTAATCAAGCAAACGGAACCAAATTTGGCATGAGCGGGTGTTTGGGAACGTGACATGTTCTAATGATTGTTTGAGATCCCTTGCTTCTTCCAGCGGGGAGAAAGGAAAGAGGGAGGGAAGTTTCATAAAATTTTAATTGCATAACACAAGAACTACAACAACAAATGGAACCAAATTTGGCATGAAATGATATTTGGGTACGAGAAATGCTTCTATGAATATTTCGTATCCCTCACACCTTCAAAAAAGTGGATGAAAAGGGGGAGAAGAAGTCTCCCTTACAATTTTCAGTATAACTGGAGAGCTGATCGAGCTAATTGAACCATATTTGGCATGTGAGGGTATTTGGATACGAGAAATGTTTCTATTATAAATTGAAGCGCCACCTTTTTTCAACGGAAAGATAGGGGGAAAGGGGGGCTTCCATACAATCTTTTTGCATAACTCGAGAATTAATAGAGCAAATGAAATAAAATTTGGTATCAAAAGTATTTGAGAACAAAAAATACTTTTATGAATATTATGTTCTCACCCCTCCATTCAATGAGGAGAACGGAAGGTGGGATGGTACTTCCTTTCAAGTTTATGCATATCTCAAGAATTTACAACGCAAATAAAATCAAATTTGGCATGGGATTGTATTTTAATACGAGAAATTTTTTTACGTCAAACAATTCCTTTCTTGCAGTGGGATGATAGAATTGGGAATAAAGGAAGGGAAGAGAAGAGAAATGGACAAAACTAAACAAGGAAAATTGTTTTGGTATGAATCTATGATTATCTGACACGCCATGCTCTATTCAGTGAGTAGGTACATGGGAGGAGGGAGGTTAGCCCAATACAATTTTGTTAGCATTAGTTCTCAATTTATGCTAACGAAGCCAACAAATGGAAACAAATATGGCATGGAAAGGTACTTGGTTACGGGATATGTTCCTACGATTGTTATAGACCCTTTCGCTTTACAGTGTAGAGAGGAGAAAAAAGGAGGGGGTTCCATATAAATTTTGTTTTAAAGCTTAAAAACTTATCAACCAATTTAACAATATTTGATACAAAAAGATTTTTGGGAATGAATAAAATGGGTATGATTATTAAAGATCACCTCCCAGAGGGAAGGACAGGGGGGGGGGGGCTCTTTTATCAGTTTTCTAGCATAAATCCAGAATATATCAAGCAAAAACAACCATATTTTATCAGTTGGATTATTTGCGTACGATTTATTTGAGAGCCTCCATTTTTAGGGCGAAGCTTAAAGAAACAGACTAAAATTATCAGATCTTTAATACAAATTTATGGATCAAGATTTAGAATATAAGTTTAAATTATTTTTGGATTGCCATCCGAAACTCCAGCTGCAACTCTCATTTTATAGTGGTTGCTTATGAATTATGTTATAATTTGATTTAAAATAATGACAACAAAACAGTAAAAATTTGAGTAAATTCTGAAAATATCATACGATTTTGAAAGGTGTAGCAAAGCACACCGGGTCAGCTAGTAATCATATAAATAATAATCGTATTCGAATACCTTCCCATGCCAAATTTGGTTACATTTCCTTGAATAGTTTTCGAATTATGAAACAAATTTAAGGAGCCCCCAGTCTTCAAAATTTTCCACTGGAAAGAGGAATGGGTACCAAAAAAAAAAATTATAGAAACATTATCACATACCAAAATAATTTCCATATGCTCAATTTGTTCTCCAGTTAAACCAGTGAGCGAACCGGGAAAAAACCTGGTATTTAAGAATGGATGCGGGAAAACTAGAAAATTTTTGATGGATCTTTTTCTCATACATGAACTTATGGAATTATAAAGTTCATTCATTTCATAATAATTTAAATTTTTTTTACTCAGAAGCTTGACATTACATAGTTGTTTTTTTTTGGGTAACCAAGTGGTAAAAAATCGGAACTTTAAAATAATTTAGGAAAATGCTTCAAAAATCTGAATTTTGAGCTCAGCGTATATATTTCAGTGTTCTGGAGTATTCCAGATCAAGTTTAAAAATAATTTATAGTTACCTATCTTAAAATAGCGGACCGTCGTACAACATATTTTCGAGCGTAAACTATTCCTTAGCTTACAGATATTAAGTAAAAAAGTTTTTGAAATTAATAAACTTTTCATAACTGTAAGAACCTCATGTTTTGTACCTTGTGTACCAAATATATATTATTCTTTACGAATCGTGAATTTACTAATATTCGGCTTATTTTAATTGGGTTCAAGAAGAGTACAGTTAATCGTATTCAGTACACGTTATCATCGTAACTAAATTTTTATTTAAATGAAAAAATTAAAATTTAAATCTTATTAGAAAAAATCTAATCATTATTTTGGTTTGTGTGATATGTAAACACTGGAATTTGTCGAAAAGTATCAAACAAGTTGTCCAAAATTGAAAAAAAATTAAATCTTCTTTGGTTTTGCAAATAATTTCTTACAATTCTGCTGGCTTCCTGGATCCTAACTGTACCTTCTCTGAGGCACAGATATCTGAGGCACAGTGTAAGCTAGATACATGAAATATTCTTACTTTTCCTTAAATGAGAAGCTCTAACATTTATCATTTTTAGATTTTTGGATAGGATTACCAGTATCGCCCAGCGAAAAAGGACAATTAACCCGGATGATTGTTTATAATGAACCGATTTTCATAAACTATATAATTTTGAAATTTTATAAATGTCTGCTATTATATATTTCTTAAAAATATTAGTTTTGATTTTTATGGTCCTCAGAAGACGACCTTAAAGCCAAAATAAGTCCTTAAAAAGGGTGTTTTGTATCTAAGATAACTCATTTTGTTGGAATCGTATTGAAATTTTTTTTGATTGATTTGAATTCAGATAGATTGATAGCTCATATTGAAATAATAAAAGTGCTTGGTTTTACAGAATTCAAAAATCCTTTATGAACTTTACAGTTTTTTTTCAAAACACATAGATGATGATTAAATTTAACTTGATAAAAAGAAAAAAAAATAATTCAAGAGTGCGAAGGATCACAGTCAGAGATAAAATTCGTTATTATTCTCAAATTCTTCCAGTTTCTAAAATATTTTCAGCTATTAAAATATTTCAATTTATCATCATTGACAAAGTACAGGTTGAGAAATGGGTGATTTCTTGAATGATCAAACACGAAACTAATAAAAATAAAAATAAGAATTTCCAAGTTTTCTTGTGAATAATTAAAGCGCCATGCAAATACTAATTTAGCTAACATTAACCTAAAAATCGAGGATTGAAAATAATAAAATTTAGTGGAACGATTAAAAATTTTCAGCCCAGTTATAGTTTAAAATTTCTAGCCACGAATATTTTGTCATTGTCAATTGAAATATTGAGTCCGGGAAAAGACAAAAGCAAGAAACTACATTTTTTTATTATAAATTTAGATTTAGAGGCTTCCAAGAATATGTTTTTAGAATACTAAAACTCAGAGGAACAAAGACAAACTTCTTAAAAATTATTATTTTTTTATGAGTTTGACTATGAACTTTCTGATATTTGTTTTTGGAAATTAAAAATATTATACAATTTTTTTTTTAAATAAATGTAAAATGTTAATTTAATTTATCTGCCTTATCGTAAAAGTTATGTTCTTTTAGTGTGAACATTTCAAGAATATGAAAATAAAAATTAGTTCCATTAGGTACAATTTGATGACATATGATGAAAATGCTTCTAATAAAATTCTACTCGCTCATTTTGAATATATTTTCAGTTCTTCTAACTTTCAATTTTTTTTAAAACCAACGGTGATTAAACTCTCAAAAATTAAAATATATAACATAAATATGAAAATGATAAGATTTAACAATTTAGAATAAATTTTTTTTTCATAAAATCTTCCAACCTTCTTAAACCTTTTTTATGGAATTAAATTCATAACTCAAGAGACAGCATTTTGATGCTTATTATTTTAATTTTAGATTTTGTACAATGCCTCTTCTTTTGATGATATGAAGATTATAAGTTAAAAAATAATTAGTTTTGATTGATAATTGATAGCTGACTAACTAACAAATCTACATGGAAAAAACTGATTTTGAATTTGTTTATCATACTTTATTCAAATAAGGAATATAATTTTCGTGATGATGATGACGACAATGAATGATCTGAATAGTTTAAATTCTGAAGTCTTAAAAAATTTGGAGTAAATATTTCTGACATTATTGAATAAAAAAAAGGGTTTTATTTCTTTAACAAATTGGTTGAAGTCTGAAAAACGAATTGATTTTTGCCTCCGAAAATGTCTAAAATAAATTAAATTATTACTTCTTTGATAATTCATTAAAATTTTATTATTTTACAGTATTGGGAAAATTAAACAAATATATATGTTAGAAAAGCTATATTTTAGATAGTTTTAACCTATTTCCAAAAGTTTCAGGGCACCAAAATTAATCAAAATTAGCCTTTTTTCTCATACTTCAGAAAAATGTGAATCGTGGCCCTGTGTGATTCATCAAAACCCTTTTGAATGTGGAGTTGAACATTTAGAGGATCGAGAAACACAAGACAAAATTAAGGCTGATATTGCTTACTTGAAAATATTTCATATCAGCATAAAATTTGTAATGATGTAACGGCTTTTTTATTATCAATATGATAAGTAATAACGTTATTGATGAACTTGTTTAGATACACTTATCTAGAAAAAACACAATTTTTTCGCGAACCCCTTGGTTAAACGGCCTTGATAGGGTGATCAGTTTCAATATTAAATCATAGAATTTCAACAACTCTGAGGTATTTCGATTTTCACTTTACGCTTCTCGTTACACTGAGCACAATTTTCAAATAATATTATAAGAAATCAAACACGACACTTTATAAACTCAAGAATTTGAAATCACCACGTTATATTAATTTTATGTAGAAATAAGGCTCAGCGAGTTTCCGAACCTCTCGTTGTATGTTTTTTGTGGTTCTTAAACTCTCCAGTTGTTCGTAAAATACCCATTTCAGGGAAATTTGAATTTCAATTTGCTGTCGTTTCCATTGCCGATAATGTTGACCGATTTTGATGATAGATTCATGTATTTTTTCTAGTTTTTCAATATCTCAAAATTAAGTAATTTTGTTGGTTGTCAGGTTGTCTGTAGTTGGTTCCGAATGAAAAAATCCCAAAAATCAATTTTATTTTTAAATTGATTTTAATTTCCGACAGCTTTGCAGTAATTAAGCGCTTTTTTTATTATTGAAATTAACAAGAATACGTCTTTCCGAAGATGTATGAATATGTGGGGTTCCGATGAACACTTTGGCCTCTATTCCGGATTTTCGGGTAGAAAAAACTTACTTCATTCAATGATCCGATTTTCTAAACATTTTTTCTCTCGTCAATTTGATTATCATTTTCGTAGAAGATACTTGGTCCTTAAGAATCTCAGTTGTATATTGAGTATATTGGAGTGATGATTAAGATACCTGGAATCTGCGCCTCGGGTCATATTCAAGGTGGCCACCCATTCGGAAAAAGCGGGAAATGCGGGAAAGACGGGATTTAAAATCCACCGGGAAAATGTGGGAAAAAGCCGAGAATTCTTTCGAAAAGGTGGGAATGTTTGGCTCAGTGAAAGTCTGTTCAATGAAATTTGGTTGAAACAAGTATAAATGGATAGACAGTTGATCACCAGTCTCTTTCCAATTGACTTCGACCGACTTCTACCAGGCCGAAATGGATCCTCCTGCCGAGCTGGATCGGTTTCGATTCGTTTCAACTTGCTTTTTCAAAAAAGAGCAGTAAAAGATGAAGGAAAAACATCCAAATTTTAAACGAAGTTTTCCATCGACTTCCCGGTATCAGACATTGTTGCTAAAGCTGTATGTAATAACACTAGTTTACAGCACTTTTGAACTTAATAAACTGAAAGTAATTTTTAATGTTAAATCTGACGCTGAATCCGAAAATAAAATTCAAAAAAATCTCAGTAGAACAGTTTTTAAGTTATGCTCCAAATATGAAATTTTGGAAAAATAAAAAAAGTACATGTATTTGAATTGCAATATCTCAGACTGCATAACAGTAATTTGAAATCTCTGTTTTGCATGTTAAAGGTGAACAAATTTGCTATCGATCATTCGAACATCATTTTTGCGCATCATCAACAGTATTGTCGATATTAGTGGCTTTATGAAAGAAAAAAATATAAAAAAACGCATTTTTTTTAGAGAAAATTTCGTTTGAGAGAAAGTTTTAGACTCGATGGTAACATTTAAAAAATCTGATTTTCTATTGGCCTTAAATGTGCTGGGACCAAAATTGAGTTTTTTTTGTTACGGCCGCTTCGAATGTTCAGTCCTTTTTACGCGAGTATCATACAGAAGCACTGATGTTTCCGTTTCTCTTTGATTTAACCGGGCATGTAAGAGCATTGATAGATAACGTTGTAAAGCCTGAACGACTAAACGTAAAATCAAAAACACTTGTATGAATTGAACATTTTTTATCAAATTTATTTTTTATATGTTCAATAGACATTTAGTTATTAATAGTATTTATTTGAACTTGAATAAAAAATATGAATTATTATTATTTTTCTTATTTTTTGCTGCCAGTTCGTGTATTGCCCCAAGGAGCCCACACCAGGCAGCTAAATTGAGCTGTTTGGTGGAGGGGGTGAGCGGAGGGTCCTTGAGCAAACTCTCAGAAACTAATCTTTTACCAGCTGGAAGCGTGGAAATTGGATTCTCAATGACAAGCAGCTAAACATTTCATTTCAATATAAAAAATCAGAATCCATTGAAAAATTATTTAAAAATGTCAGACTTTGCTTGCTAGAGCTCTTAATAACTTATTGAAATGTTTTTTTCGAAGATTATATGAATCAATAAATTCCCAAGCTATGCAAAGCCATTTTTTAAGATTTTTTATTCTCGCCCTACGATTTCACAGCTTTCAAATAAGCAGTGAAAAACGCTAAAATTTAAAAAAAAATTGAAAACAAAAATTTTAAAAAACATCGAATATCTTTTCTGAGGTACAAGTTGGGTTTGTGTTTTTTTGACATGAAATGTACTGCAAGAGTCAAGGAATATTTTTCATCCAAAGTTATATTTTTTTGGAACTTTCATTGCATCTCTGGCGTTTTTGAATGAAAAATTATCTTTTTCCATTCAAAATTCCATACAAAATGAAAACTTGTTGCACTAATTCAGGACTGGACGGATCGCTTGCAAAAATTTTATTGCTATTTTTGGCAGCAAAAACAACCAAACAAAGTTATGGGAGGTGTTAAAATTTAAGAATTTGAAATTTCCATACAAAGCTTGCAGCGGTCTTGTCATTCTTATTGCATAGTTAAGAGTATTTTTCTGAGTGTTAAGTCGCGAATGCCATAAAGATGGTAAAACGGCTATAATCAAAAATAAAAAAAAAAGAACTATCATCAACGTTACAACAAATTCCTTCGGCCAAAGAAAACGCAACGAAAACGCACGTAAGGCTTACGACGTATGGTAACATGAATGGGGTTGTTGTCCAATGCCTTCTTAATTTTAAGGGAAGATGGCTATAATTCTATCACTGATAAGTTTTGGAATTCTTTAATACGATTGCATTATTCACATCAAAGATCTAGGCTAGAGAAATCTATCCTGGAAAATTTCAAGCTCGAAAATCAAAAATTAACATACATACTCTAACAATCTCAGATAGAGCAGTTTGCAATACAGGCTGCGGATGAGATGAGATATGATTGCAGGAAGATGAATTCGATTCACACTCTTCGATGCCATTTTTTGTTGCTCCTCCTTATATGATATTGAAATAGATTTTTTTATTTGATAACAACCATGTACCAAAAATAATTTTTGGAAAACGTTTATAAACATTTTTGGCGTAGACAAAGCACTATTAGGCACAGAGATTTGAAACCTTTCCTAACAGTGCAAAAAATCTAAATCTTAATGATTTTAAAAACCTTCTGTTCTGCAGTTTCTAAATTGATTTCTATTCTAAATCCTTAAAAATAATTCCACTATCCGATTTCACTATGTGTGTTATTACTACTCTACACTACCTACATGCTTGCTCCGCGTAATTAGATAAAATATATCGAGCTGCAACAACCCACAGGAATGAACCCGTAAACGACGACGACGACGATCATCAAAGTGTGGCCGGTTTCCACCCAAGCAAAACGAAAAGAAACCGAGATGAAAGTCATTGATAAAAAATCGTTGACGCCCAGTCGGACGGAACAGGTGGGCTGACGGATGACAATGTGTTGTCGTATCGTATGGTGTCTTCCGGCATTGCGACAACCACGTCTGTCTGGTTCAATTCCCGAGCGTCAAAGGCAGGAGGCAACAACCTACGACAGCTTTCTAGTAATCTACATAATCTCACGTATGCACAATACTTTATATTACAATAATCCTCGCTTCCGCCCTTTGCCGGGCTATTCGCTTTTTCTGGCCCAACGCGCCGGGTTTCCTACGCCTCGGTGAGACGTGACTACCGTGACCAGGCCTAGAAGCAACCTACCCACCGGATTTGGAGGAAAGGACAGGGCCCGGTGAAACTTCAGGTTCCAGTTGCTAAAAATAGACCCGGACAACTTTTCGGTTTTGGTCCAATGGAGTAAAGCCGGGTGTAGGATGAACTAATTTACTCCAGCCCTGGCTTAAGTAAACTTGGCCGCTTGCCGGCCGGTTTATTCGGAAACTCCTCCACGTTGATCTCTCTCTCAGTTTCGAGACGTTTTCATACATCCACAACAGCTTTTGGTTCATTTTCTACTTCGTCTTTTGCTTCTTCTTGGAGGTTCCACCTTAGGATGATGGGAGATGCAGACTTTCAGGGCCACTTTTGTGTTCATTGAGTCGCTATCATCCAACAAAACCCACCCACCGTTAACCACCCACTCTCGAAAAGTTAGCCGGGTACCAATTGAGAAAATCATCGCACCAGAGCGAACAGTTTTGACGACGCTGTCGATCCTCTGTGTCGAATTTTGGTAATTTCGAATCACTTAGGTGTAAGTTGAAAATTTGAAATCAAAAGCGTTCAACCGATAAAGTGCCCTTTTATGAAGCGAAGAAGCCGAAACATTTCGGGGGGACGAGGCGGTTCATTCATTCATCTACTAGCTAGCTTGTGGAGCAGCAATCGTTTTGTTTTCTAGAAGAGAGACCCTCCCGCGGTGTGGGCGGAAATAGTTGGCGTAATCTTGGAACGGAACGGAACAGAGAGAGAGAGAGCGAGAGGGCGAGCAAATTGGATTTGTGAATGGAATTTGGTTTTCCGGTTCTGCTTGCTCGATTTGCTGCTGAATGGGCGAAAATTTAAAAGCTTGGTACCTACTACGACAAGTTCACCTAAAGGTCAAATATTTTGCAGGAAC
>NC_073693.1:36933157-36958157 GCF_029784155.1 Uranotaenia lowii
ATTGGAAAAGCGTGAAAAGCGGGAACGCGATGATGAAGAGGAACGAAATAGGCTCACGGTAAACTTTGTCAAATATTCGCTGGGATTGAAGCACCAAGTATGGAAACAGAAGGGAGAAGAATATCGGATCCACGGACAATGGGACTGGGTATGGATGTCGTACGGCCGAAGAAAGAAGAACAAAGCTAGCCGGACACGTAATGAAGTTGGCCATGTGCTGATTCCTATCGTGGCTGAAGTTCATAAGAAGCTGCTCAAGTTGGACGAGCAAACGCACAAAGCTTATCAGGCTTGTTTGGAGGGTGACTTTTCTAGCGAATTTTCTTCCGGAGATGATGCACTAGATTCGCAGTTAGAAGAAAAATTCAAACAAATTGAAACGTTCCCGGTTCCAGAAACTTTTGGAGAAATTGACGTATGCAAAGCGCTGTCCATTCCCGGTGGACGAGCATTGTACCCAAAAATCGCTAAAAAGGCGCCAATTTTGGATGGTTTGCTTCAACGGCGGATGGACTTGAAGGAAGCTGAAGAACGTAGAATTGCAAAAGTAAAACCAGATGATGAAGAAATTGGAGTCAATGTGATTCAAAAACCGGACCAGGTTTTGTCACGGCTAGGAACTTGTGTGGAAAAACAATTGCAAGCTATTATCAATAGCCGAAATCAGACCCCGATGAAAGCTCAGGTGGTTTTACAAAATCGTCCAAATGCGGAAAAACTTGAAAGTTTGGTACACCAAATTTTGCCCCTGCGTGAAAAGTATCAGCAAATGAGTCAGTCCGCTTATAAGTGTTATTCTTTAGATTGTAACAGCGGCCTGTGTTATTCGCCATCATGTGCAAAGAAAGAGCAACTCAAAGAACAGTTGTATCCCTTGCTGAAAAAGGTACAATCAATCGAGAACATTCCGCCGGCAAGTCCTGTAGTGGCTGGCAACGTAAAATCCATACTGGAACAAAAACTTACAGAAAGCAAAACAGAAAACTTTGATACTCTGTTGTCTAATTTCACCATGTCGCGATACCGTGCACTTCTGGATGATTGGGAACGTGCCCATCGGAATCTGGTGGAATACGACGAACAACTGATTGAATCAATGGTTGAAAGTAAACCGGATCCCATACCGGAAGAGCACAACAATAATGTCACCAATGAGGTTGAGATTAAAACCGAAGAAGCTCCAGACATGGTCGTTAAAGAGGAAGTTGTGAGCACTGAAAATGAGCCAAATCTAAATGGGTCGGAACAGATCGATGATAGCCTCAAGATGAACGAAAACTCAAACTCGATCTCGGAAAATTCCTGCGATGAACCGCGAGTCACTCGACGGGGACGTTCAAGGAACAGCAAAAATAATTCTATGGTTGTCGAGGAACCACCGGAAGTAAAAATAAAAGAAGAAGTACCAATATTACCGAAGAGAGAACAAAAGCCGAATAGAAGATTCGCTTTACCATCCAGGAGCATAAAGAAAGAAGAAGCAGAAGAAAAGGAGGAAGCCCCTGATGGCAGCACCCGGGTGTACACCGTAAGTTCAACGAAAGGAAGAATTTATCTGGTTAAAAGTTTGCCTCCGTTACCGGAAGACAGCAAAACCAAATCTGAATGTAAAACTGTTGCCCTGACAAAGCCAAAGTATCCCATGGTAAACAGTTTCCGAACCTGGAATCAAAATTCCTCGATTTTGATGCTGCCGCGACACGAGCTTCTGAAATTGGGTCGTTTGGGAGGTCGGTTTTCGGTCACTGGATTCCATCACCTGGCCAAAAACAATAATTCCGTTTGGCCTTATCCTTGCCCACGGCCGTTGTTCAAGACCTGTTGGCAGTTTCGCACCCTGAATGCTTCAACGTTGGCTGCCGTAGGTTTACAGCTACGCATCATCTGGACCTGTCTCCGGTGGGACGATATGGCCATGAAGCCAGTTACCACCGATGGGAAACATCAGGTTAGCCAATTAAAAATTATTATATTAGTTTTGAATCTTAACGTTTTTATTTCTTATAATTCAGGTGACTACAGAATCCGAGATTATGTCTTTGGAGATTTTGAAGCATCGATACGCGGGAGTTTTCAACGAGCGTATGCAATATCTCCGACGAAAGGTTGTCATTCCACTGGAACTCCCAAAAACTGTTCGAGGTAATTTCCTACTGTTGAAAAAAAACTTTCCATACAGAAAGTAACATATTTTTTCTATCTTCTATCTACAGAGGTTCAATCGATACGTTCAGGATTGCGAAAGCGTAAACGTGCCGAGTCTCCCCAGCAAACCGAACCGCAGGTTACAGAAGAATGGATAGACGAAGACAAGCTCGAGCTGTGGGAAATCAAACTGTACGGAGATAAACAAGAAAAACTGGCCCAGGCTGCTGCAGCCCATGCTCAGCACGTCACCAGAACGACAACGGGCAAACTTCCACTCAGCCGACAGTCGACCTCGAATTCTTCGGCCGAGTCCTCCAATTCCTCAACCCCTACCAGCAATGGTAATAGTGCCTCCAACAATATTGTCAACAAATCCGCCGTTATCTCCAACAAGGCGTCTCGGGAGGAAATTACCGAAAAGATGGAGCAACAACTTAAGATACAGCGTGCAGCCCACAATCAGAAGAGGGCAATGGAAATTAAGCAGCAGCAAGACAAAGGTAAAGTTTTAAGACCACCCGATTGTGGATATTTTTTTCATTGTTATGTTTTATCCTCAGATGGCGCAACACCGGCAAAACAAACGATTGTTCAGCGTCGGATTATTGTCAAAAATCCGGATGGTACCACCAAAGTTATCCAACAGAGCATCACTCAACCGGCAAATAAAGCGGGAAATTCGGCTACAGCAGCTTCACCCGCCGCTGGTGCTGGTGCAGCTCAATCTTCAGGAACTCCCGCCAAATCGGAAGGTTCCGGTCCACAAAAGGTTCAAATCATTCGTGGTCCAGATGGCAAGGTCAGCGTACGTGGTCTTAATCCTGGCCAGCAGTTGATCCAAACGGCCGATGGAAAGTTGCATGTCTTAAGCGCTGCTCCTGGTATGTATACTTTTTACGCGTTGGACTTGCGGGAGTTCAGAGATGCTTATCTCATTTGTTTTCTTTTTTTTCTTTTAAAGGTTCAAGTCCGGCTGCTAGTAAACAGTCTATTGCCACAAAGGTTGGTCAGAAGATAATAACTAAAGTGCCCGCTGGCTCGAATGTGGTTGCAACATCTCCTGCGGCTCCTTCAGCCACTCAACAACAACAACAACCGCAACCAGTCGCGCCCCAGCAGCAGCAGCAACAGATTATTCAACAAACGCAACAACAGACTGTAACTCAATCGCCGGTGGTTCAAAAATCCCATCAGCAACAAGTTGCAACAACCACTGTTGTGAGCTCCCCAGCCACGGTAACGCAGCAGTTGTTGGCCAAATCACCGAACATTATTGTTCGCAATCAAGCCGGACAACCTGTTAAACAAATCATCCAGAAACAGGTGGTACAGAAGGTGAGTTGTGTTAAATTTTACGAATTATACGTACCTAGATTAATCAAATGATTTTTATTATTATTCAGGTTCAGGCGACTAGTACAACACCTCAATCAACTACTGTAACGCCTCAAAAGATCATCATTAATCAGCAGCAAGGAACTGTTCAAAAGATTATAACCTCTACTGGACAGATAATAGCTACCACAGCTGGTGGTGCTCAGGTTCAGAAAGTTCAGGTTCAAAGTCCCAACCAGCAGAACTTGCAGCAGCTTCTGCAAGGAACAAGTTCCGCCCAAAGCACGAACCAAAGTCCGGTCCAAACTCAGAAGGTTTTAGTAGCTACGACACCTACCGGCCAGACAGTACAGAAACAAATTTTGATTCAGAATGCCAGCCCGGGTGCTCCGCAACAGATAATTATCAACCAAGCGGGAGGCCAGAAAGTTGTTCAGCAAATTGTAACATCACCAGGTCAGCAGATAATGATCGGTGGTCAAAGAATAATTTTGAACCCAGCCGGGGGACAGAAAATTATCAGCCAACAGCCCATTCAAATTCAACAAAATCAGCAAATTCAACAAATTCAGCAAGTGCAGCAAATGCAGAAAGTGCAACAAATTCATCAAGTTGTAGCGCAACCACAACAGCAACAGCCTCAACAGATTCAAATCCAAATCCAACCACAGCAACCTGCCCCACAACAACAGGTTCAGCAGGTTCAACAAGTTCAAACTATTCAAGCGCAACCTACTGCCTTAACTCAAGGACAAAGTTTAGCCCAACAATTATCGTCCGGCAAGTTGCAACTTGCTAACCTGAATGGACAACAAGTCCTTATTCGACCACTGGGAAATAATCAGGCTCAGGTGGTGGCTCACATCAAAACTCAACCAAACGGAACCGCTCAGATTATTCCTTTGGCGAATGCTATCGATCCACCGGCTGCTCCGCCACCACCAGCCCCAGTGGTTCAGCAGGTTGTTCAGGCTGCACCGGTTCAGACCATTCAGCAGATTGTGCAACAACAACAACAGCACCAGATGGTGCAGCAAACGCTGAATACCTCTGGAGGATCTCAAGCCACCACCACGACTACCTTCCAACAGCTTGCCGCTCAGCATCAACCAGATCCGATTGAGCAAACACTCCTGCAGGGTCAACCACCGGGTACAGTGATCAAATGCGTTACGGCGCAGGTCATCCAAACCCAGCAAGGCCCACGGATAGTGCTCCAAGGGCTGCAAGGCTCCGAGTTTACTCCGCAACAGTCTGCTTTGGTGCAGCAACAGGTCAAGCAACAGCTACTAAAAGGTAAGCTCGAAATACTAATGTGAGATTTTACCATTCAAAATTGACTCGTTCCCTCCCAACAGCTCAAGAGTCTAACGGAAAGCAGGGTGTGTTAGGGCCCACCAAGATCTACTTGGCCATCCAACCGTCACAACAGGCGCAAGCTGTGGCCGCCGCTCAGCCGCCACCTCTGGCACCGGTGCAGATCAAACATGAAGGTGGAACTACACACATACAGCTGCATCAACATGTAAGTCGATTTTAAATTGTGTCCATGTAGTTTTCTGAACGTTCCGTTTTGTTTCTATTTTAATCAGTCGCCACGTTTCTTCCCAAGAAAGAGAAGAAAGGGCGGAATTAAAAGTGGGTGTTGGTTATTTGCTTAGTTTCCGGGGATATGTTTTGTCCAATGAAATTGTTAAGAGAGTTTCCCGGCAACCGTGCAATTAATCTTGAAATGGTAGGAATCTTTTACGTTAGGTTTATTGTAAATATATTGTCCTTAATACCAGTATTGTATATATAGGCAAGAGATTAGCGTTCGTTAGCCAATAGCAACAAATTCTAAAACTAAAAAGAACTCAAAGAGCATAGCAGCAAGCAAAGAGGTAATTTGGTTTCGATTCTTTGAAATCGACCACTATTTTAATTTTTCTCCGGAGACTAAAATTGCGTTTTTAAGTTGTCACCCTTGCAGTATGAGACTTTTTTTTTAAATTTTTTTTTGTGATCAGGGTCAGAGTAATTGTAACTTAGTCTAGGTTTATACAATGGTTTCTTTTTTTATCAAGCAATTAATGGACAAAGAATATAGTGACAAAAATATACAAATTCGTAACGCTGAAAAGCTATGATAAGAATGATTCCTTTGTTTTGCACTACTTTTATTTTTATTTCTTGCTTTTCCGAACCGCTTTACACCAGTATTGTGTGTGTTCTGAATGTTCAATTAATCCTTAATCCTAAAGGTTTAATTTGATAATGGCTAATATACCTACTTCAGTAAGTCATTATTTACAAGAATCCTGCAATAAAAATCTTTTATATTGTTTTTGTGGATGGCGTTTCTTAATTTACTATTTCATGCAGGCGACTTAAGGTTATGTAAAAGATCTACTAGGTGATAGAAAACTTTTACTGCAGAAAACAATCATTTGATGTAACACTTTTATTTGTTCAGCAATCTAGTACAACTTCTAAATTCCTACTGATAAACTTCGTAGCACTGAATTTTTATTCAGTGCGATGAGCCAAGCTAGAGTCACATTTTGTCCTTTTTGCGTAACACCGGTTCACAAACATGAACTTCGAAATTATCAAGAGATTACCGAACATCACGCAATTAACCTATTTGGTTCCTAATTATCTAGTGAGAGAAGTAATCGTACTCTCCTGTCTCTCCTCTTTAGTAAGTTCGATTTACTGTATTAAAAAATAAATTTTCCTAATATCAGTACAATATCAGGACTGCTCCATGACGTATAATATTACGATTACACAAAGACCACATGAAATAAACTCCCATACACTAATAGGCATTGGAAGACTGAAACAAACAAAATAATATAGAAGCCCCGAGAAAGGGAAATTAATCCAAACAGCATTTAGCATGTTTTTGCTTTTCCTATCGACTTTATAAACTTTCTATAGCATTCCTCCACTTGGAAACTTTTCCATAATTTCGTGTTACAAAGACATTTTCCTTACCTTTATTTATCAGAAAGATTAGATATTTACGACGCTTGGAAACGCCTCTGGCTTCCAGCGAAACTAACTAGTTATAATTACCTTTTAGAGGAAACTATAAAGTCTGGGTGTGAGGACAAAATCTTTCTTTTTTTTGTGGAAAGTGTTTTGTCCGAAAAAAGCGACAGTAAAAAGAGGCATTATAATCAAATGAATAAAAAATTAAGCAGAAAGCAAGAACCACAAGTCATGCCGAAACAAACGAATAATGAAACAAAACCAGTCATCAGTATCTTACTAAACAACATATTCCCTAGTGCACTAAATACTAAGAAAATGAGAAAAGCTAATTCATTAGTAGGAATTAATATGCATCAGCAACAAATTGACTAGCGTTTTATTACGTATCCGGCTGATATATCCGGCATGGGATATTTAGTGATAAATTCAGATTGAGTGCACTGACTGCAGAAGTTGGTGAAGTAGGTTTTGATTCTAGAAGCGTCTAAACAAATTTTCAAAAAGGCAATGTTTTTTAATGTTAGAATGCCACTCTAGACTATAATAACAAATTTTTTGAAAGAAATGGAAGCGACCTTTAGAGATGAAGAGAGGAGGGGTGAAAAAATAAATTAAAAATGTAAAACGAAATGAACAAATGACGAATAACACGTTTTGAATGGCTTAATATTAAAAATATACCTATTCATTGTGCATTTGAAAGAACGGAATTAAACATGCGGGATATGATCTACTTAGTTAGCATTATGCATTCGAAGTGCTGGATGAAGGAAAAAAAGAAATCACCAATAAACTGTAACATACGCTCTATTTAGCAGCAGAAATTGCATTCTCCTTTTGATTTGTTTTTGTTTTCTATTATATAAAATGTTATTGATTAATCTTTCGTATGTATTCCTTTTTTGTAAAAATACTATTTATTAGTTTGTCAACCAAGGTTTTGCCTAGCAATCTCTGAGGATAGCATTTTAGGATTTTTCAAACAATATGCTAGGAATAAATTATCGAACTAATCTTTCCTTTATCACTTTATGATTGCAAATTTAATGAGTAAAAAATATTAAAGAAAACAGCAATTGTATGGAACTATTCTAACTACGATAACAATGTACATTAAAATCAGAT
The DNA here is from genome assembly GCF_029784155.1 of Uranotaenia lowii. Lineage (NCBI taxonomy): Eukaryota > Metazoa > Arthropoda > Insecta > Diptera > Culicidae > Uranotaenia > Uranotaenia lowii. Next base: position 36,940,748 of record NC_073693.1, read on the forward strand.
AAAAAGAAAAGTAAAATAAAATTTGACGCTTTTCATATTTAAAAAATCTCTTGATTTTTTCCATCGAAAACTTCCCTCAGTCGAACACTTTATCTTTGGGGTGTCGATTAGAGCAGATTGAAAAAGAAGCCACACATTCGCAAAATAAGAAAAATAAAAATCTTCAAAGGCTACGGTTGAAAATCCAGAGCGATAACAGTACGATAAATTGAAATCTTTCTGGCACAATCTAAGCAGGATAATGTAACTTGAAAAGAGAAAAGGACATGAAGGACCAAGATGGCTCCAAGTTAATCGATTGTAACAGCCGATAATGCCTTTGGTTTGATCAATTAGTTTCCCACGATTAGTTTGTTCAAATTGGAAAACACTTTCTCAGTAGAAATTCTGTTTTAGTTTATTTAAACACCCTGTATCGACCATTTTCGCGATCGACGCGTTTTAAACCGGTTAGAGCTCATCCTTGAGTTTCAAATGATATTAACGTAAACTGCTTAGTTCAAATAAGTACCGTCAAGCGATCTTCAATAAGAAAAAGTAATCATACAAAATGTTATTTCCGACGCAAAAGCACGATGAAATGGTGTATTTTTGATTATCGAAACATGATTTAATTTATTTTTTCTACCTTCCTTCTCTTATAAAACCTTAAATAAATAAGCATAATCGATACGATTAATACGTTGAGTTTTTCTGTAAGCTTCTTGATTCTAATTGCAAAGTGTAATCTATTTCCGAGACAAAATGAACGCTCAAGCTGACAGAAAACGTTTTCAACACAGCAAAATTTCATTTCACTCAATCAAAAACCACAATCATCACTCTAAAGCAATTTTCACCAGTAAAAAAACAAATCATGAATCGACTTTTCGAAACCAAATGACGTGATTGCCGTTTTGTTTTTGTTTCTGTTAATTTATTGTTCATCCCATTGTTTCATTGTGTTTTTAACCTTCCCTTGAGCGGGAAAAGAGACGTGTTTCCAACTATTCGAACAAGCTATTTTGAACTAGAAACAATGCTACTTAATTAATTAACTATAGAAGTGCACCAAAACGATAGCGGCTTTCGGGTTCGTTTATCTTTTTCTTTACATTACAATGAAGGTCTTAAGCCAAAGGCAGAATCCGTTGTTGCACTTCCGTGTACTGTGATCCAGATTTTATTTTGGTCTCGAGTCGTCAGTTATATTGAAATGCGATGTGGCTACTTTTTGTAACTGCTTAATCCTGAAAAGGGTGGGTCTCCCTAACTGTTGGTTGTCTTCACAAGTGGGATTTATTCTTTGAATAAAAGTCGTCTACAAATATTGAGGTACACTATCTTGAACAAATAGGTAAGTATTGTTTTGATTAAGGTACACCGGGGTAAGTGTGGACGCGGGGTAAGTGTGGACGATGGCTATAAAAACAATACTGTGCACTATTTTTTCAAACTTTTGATGCAGAATGTTCAATTTACTTGTAATCTATCCAATAACTGTGAAAAAGATACGATTCAGACAATAACGGTTGTTTACAGCGACTTTTTCGGAATTTTCTATTTTCAACTACGATGTCGAGTTGATGTGCATCTTTTTCAATTGCAAATTTCTCCTAAACTAGCTGGCTCTCGATGAAAAACTCTACATTGAAACAATCCTTACATTCCAAACAACCAGTTAGGAAAAGAAACGGCGGTTAAAAATGAAGAAAAAAGAGTTAACTTACAAAAAATTAAAGTTTTGTCTCCAACTCCTACCTGGGGTAAGTGTGGACGGCTTTAAAAAGACTTGATGTTTACACATTTTTTCAATTTTCTGTCCTTCATCCTTTATGAGTTGTATTATTTAGCTATATTAAGCATTCGGATCATGAAAATTTGAGTAAAGTACTTATTTGTTCTGTGTTTTTGATGAAATCGGATCTCGTGTGTTGTAACATAAATTACACACTATAATTATAGTATCATGAACTTTTTTCAAAATTTTGGACGGTTCGAGCAATAAAGTAACGTATTCAACCAAGAAAACACAAATTTTTTGAAAATTTCCTGAGAAATCAAAGGGAAAATCTACTGTCCACACTTACCCCATAAAGCGGGGTAAGTGAGGACACCAGCCGTCCATAACGATTTGCGTGATAACTTTTTTCGCTTTGCTTCTATCGAGCTCATCTCTTCAGCTTTTGTAAAAAACATGTTCTGCATCACATTGATCGTCAATTTATCAAAATTGCTCCACTGCTGATTTTTTTTATGATTTTTCAAAGTTGAACTATACGAAAACCCGTCCACACTTACCCCGGTGTACCTTATATTTTTATTTCATATTTGAGAAAAAACGTAAGTTGAAAAAATGGGTGCATCTTATCTGAACAAATTCAATGAGATTGCGAATTTCTGGCTTTTATTGAATCTAATAAAATATCGTTCTTCAACTTTGTTTATAAAGGATGGTCTGCTGCAAACAAAACGTGTGAAATGGCCAGCAGCAATCCAATCCAGAATCGTACCTGGCAAATGAATTAACAAAAAAGTAGGTAAACTACTCCATAGTAAACCACTTTTTAGTCTCCACTTTTTAGTCAATCAAAAAAGTGGTTGAATCATCCTGTACGCCAATAAAAGCTTTCGAATGACATCAATCAATAGATCTCTCACAAAATCACGTTCTGTGCAGCGGCGATGTAAGTAGTCATTTGCGAGAACGAACTTAACCTCAATTGGGCTATCCTGCGTATCATCTGGAACTGGAGAGACGAAACGCTGCACTGGACCACAATCATCGCCTTCATTTTTTGATAAGCATCATTCGGTTTCAGCCGATAAGAATTTTTTTCGTCGCCCCCTATCGATGTGGCTTCCGATGATCTCCTATTTGGCTTCTGGTCTCGACGCCCTTCCTGGGACTTGAAGCTTGTCTGATTCTCGACTCCTTTCCGATGCATCCCAGCGGTTTCAGCACGACGAACCTCGCTTGGCTGTCTGCCACGGCATGACTTTTCGACCTTCTATGGATCCGAGCTGACGATCTTCCAATAGATTTCTTTCCCTTGACCTTCCTCGGATCCGGTCCAACGACCTCTAGTGGCTCCGATTCGACGACCTTGTTCGGTTCTGGTCTCGAATCCTGGCTCGAGGCTTTTCTATGGATTCTTGACTTGTTCACCTTCTGCTGTTCTCCATGTCAGGGGCTGCGGGTGATGTGCCACAACGTCCTGGGGCGTCCGGGACCTAAAACAGCAACATCACGACGGTCCTCCTGCGAGATAGTGAATTAAGCTGGGGGTCTGTGAGTCCGTGACTGCAAAAAAAAAAATATTAGCAACGAACAATGAACAAGAAATTTAGGAATGGGCATGGGACATGGGTCTGTCAAGTGGAACCCACTTGGAATATGGAGCTGCTGATCTCGAAATTTCATAACCGACTCGCGTGCTCCTGCAACGAATTGAAGAATCGCAAATTCGACATCATAGCGCTGCAGAAGAGGTATGCTGGAAAAGCTCCACGGTACGAACGTTCCGAGATGGTCATACTATCTACCAGAGCTACGACAACACAAACGAACTAGGCGAACTAGCTTTTATAGTGGTCGGGAAAATGCAGGAGTGCGTGATCGGTTGGGGGCCGATCGACCCACAAATGTAGCGGTTCTTCAACATCGACATCATCCACGTACACAGTCATCACCTTGGAAGTACCTGTGAAGACAAAGACGAATTCTACGCGAAGTTGCCCAAAACATGACGTCGTCATTGGGATTTTGACGCTCAGGTCGACCAGGAGAAGGAATTCAAACCGAAAATTGCATGATTCAGCGCGCACCAGCCGACCAACGAAAACAGCCTCAAACTAATAGATTGCGTCGCCTCCAAACTAATAGCCGTACATAGTACCTTTTTGCAGCACCGTCTCCCACACAAGTACACCTGGAGATCACCGTACCAAAGGCAATTACGGATCGATCACATTTTGATAGACAGCCGGACTTCTCGGACATCATCGACGTCAGTTTCTTTTGAGGCGCCAACATCAAGTCAGACCACTATCTGGCGATACGCCCAAAACTTCGTAGTGAACAACATACGAAACCGACCTCGGTGAAATATCGCATGACTGAAGCATCCTGAGATCGCAGCAGACTACGAGCAATCGCTCGAAACAGCCCTGTCGGCAGAGGGCGAGCTTGACGAAACTCCTTTCGAGGACTGTTGTCCTGGGTACAACCAGGACAACCATCAACAACGTTGCGAAGAACGTCATCCGGCATGTGGAGTGAACTTGACGGAATGACTGGTTCGACGAAGAATGTAGGAAGGTGATGGATGAAAAGAACGCCGAGCGGGCGGCAGTAGTGCAAAGAAGCACCCGTCGAAACGTGGAAAATCACCGAATGTAGAAGAGGCAGCGAGACCGAATTGGTAGCAGAACTTTGGAAAACTAGTCGATTGCCTACCCCGGTTGATCGTCCGAATCTGGGACACAGAACAGCTACCGGAGGAGTGGAAGGAGGTTGTAATATGTCCCATCCATGTCATCAGATCTCCACACTACGGCACATCCTCCAAAAAATCATGAACGATCCAGCGGCTTTTCCGGGAAGCTGACCAGAATGATCAAGGCGACGATGGATGGAACCCAGTGCTGTGTGCGATTTTGTGTAAATTGTTGAGTTCATTCGAATCATTTGGGGGCCGCCAAGGCGATGGTCTCTCCTGCATGATTAAATGTGTGGCAGAGATTTTCAACGGATCCAGTCAACTTATCTGCTTTTCCTACGACAATGATATAGTCGGCAGATCATCTGTGGCGGTGGAGAAGATCTACCGCCAACTGAAAAGCGAAGCAGGAAGGATTGGATTGACGAGCGGGAGGAAGTCGAAGGCTTTATCTATCTCGGTTCACTGGTGACCGCAGACAGTGACACCAGCGGTGAGATCCGGTGGCGAATGATCAGCGGAAGTCGTGCCTACTATGAACTCCACAAGCATTTGGGGTCGAGAAGGCATAGCCTTCGCACGAAGTGTAACATGTACCTGGTGTTTATTAGACCGGTTTTACGGGCACGAGTCATGTATGGATATTGTTCGAGGAGGACCTGTGTTCACCGAGTGATTTTTAGGAATCATGTTCATCAACTTATATCTTGAGACGGAAAATTATATATACAAAATAAATAATCTTACGCTGTGGACTCCTGTTCTTCTTTTTTTCACTTGTGCTGAGCCCATCATAACCTGATGAAGAGCAAAAAAAAATAGAATGGAAAGGAGGGATCATCTTCCGCCAAGTAGTAAGAATATCGATTTCGAATAAGCTCCCTGCTCTGCAGAGTTGCCTCAAGACTCGGGTTTTCAGCGACACATAGTACGCCCATGTTATCCCCTAAACCCTAGAGTTCACTTAGTCCACATTGATCCTAACAAAATCCGCTATGATTTATTTATTTTAAGGTGAAAGATAATATTCCTAAAGGGTGATACGGTCAAAATTTGGTAAAGGGAAAACGCGTGTAAATCGGTGAAATCGTTTATTTAAAAAATCAAATTAAATTTCTTTTTCAAGTTTAATTAGTATAAAATTCAGGAAAAATATTCAAATAGGCTTCCGCTTTTCCAAATCCGAATTGCCGGGCCCTACGCTTAACCCCTGCCATCAGATTTTGTACAGCCACCTTGTCCACCTTCTTCGCCGAAAAAAGCCAGTTTGCCTTGAACTGCTGCTCGTCCTTAGCAGTTTTTTTGGTCTTCTTTAGGTTCCGCTTGACAATAGCCCAGTATTTCTCAATTGAGCGGAGCTCTGGCGTGTCGGGAGGGTTCTTGTCCTTGGGAACCACCTGCACGTTGTTGGCGGCGTTCCACTCCATGGCCTTTTTACCGTAATGGCAAGATGCCAAATCCGGCCAAAACAGTACGTACAACCGTGTTTCTTCAGGAAAGGCAGCAGACGTTTATTCAAACACTCTTTCACGTAAATTTCTTGGTTGACAGTCCCGGAAGCTATGAAAATGCTGCTTTTCAAGCCACAGGTACAGATGGCTTGCCAAACCAGATTTTCGCGAACTTTGACAGTTTCATGTGCTTGAAAATATCTGCTACCTTTCCCCTTCCTTTTGCCGTATAAAACTCCTGTCCCAGAAGCTGCTTGTAGTCGGCTTTGACGTAGGTTTCGTCGTCCATTACCACGCAGTCAAACTTCGTCAGCATCGTCGTGTACAGTCTCAGGGATCGCGCTTTGGCCGCCGTATTTTGTTTAACATCGCGATTTGGAGTCACTACCTTCTGTAAGTCGATAGTCCGGCTCGTTTTTTGGCTCGATGCACGGTTGAAGACGATACACCCAGCTTATTTGCGGCATCTCGGAGAGAGAGGTTAGGGTTTCATTTGAAACTACCGGCAACTCTCTTTGTCGTCTCAGCGGCTTCCGGTTTTCGATTTCCCCCCGATCCAGACTTCCTGGCTGTCGACAAACGTTCCCCAAACACTTTAATTACATTTGTAACGGTTAATTTGGCAACTTTTAGCGATTTTGCCAGCTTTGCGTGTGAGTAGCTCGGATTTTCGCGATACGCGAGCACAATTTTGATACGCTGCTCTTCTTCCTTGAACGGCATTTTGACAACTGAAGAGTGAATTCCAAAATCAAAATAGGAGCAACATTCTACACACACACACACCTTCGAAATGAGGGGTGTTCAGTTTTTTAAATGCCAAATTGAAAGAAATACGTCAAGTTGATATTGACCAAATTTTGATCTGACCGTACCACCCTTTACTGCATTCCATGGCCACATTTATGAACGAAGCCATCTTCAGCATGTACTTGTTTATCAGCTCTTCTTTCGACTACACAAGGTCTGAGCTATCTTCTAATATATGTAAATCGCCTCGCGTCACAGGAACCATTGGAATACCCCTTTCCCCACGATGTCCACTGCAAAGGATGGCAAGTCTCATCCCTACAGCTTCGATAGGAGCAAACGACACTACTCAAATCGTCCTCGGAGATGAAGTTATCCAATCTACACACGCAGCATACTACTGGGATGCTTCCCTACGATGAAGTTATCCTTCGCCTCTTTGGCAGGCTTTGGCATGATTCTGGAATACCCATCACTTACCACATGTCGCCAATTTTTTGAATATATAAGCGCGTACCTCTTAGAGCCTTGGATAACAGAACAATTCGTATTCAGATGTCTTCTACATATCACCGCAAGCCATGTTCAGTGGCGTGGCCACGTGTCCAAATCTGTGGTAATGCTTTTTTATAAAGCCTCCGTGACCGATCAAGCTACATGCCGTCATGTACAGTACATTCAGTTCTGTGTTAACGATTTTGCTTTGTTAAGTCCGTTTTAATACTGTTCCACGCTATATTCTGTAATTCTATGCTAAACTTATTTTAAGGGGTTTATCCAACACCAGGGATGATCTCTTAGACATTTTCGACACTCAAAGCGTAAAAGACTTTATCATAGTTCGAACGCACAGCGTGGCCTATCATCTATTCGGTCTTCCGTGTATTCGGCCTTACGGTCTTCGGTAGAATATCTTGGGGTGTATGACTCTTTCGGCCTAGTTGTTACAAGGTATTTGGCCTCAATGTTAAAAAGGGATATGGGAGCATCTTTTCTCATGAGAAGAGTTGTCAACTTAGTGTACTAACCGTAACATTCAAATAACTTGGAATTCGCGTAGAAACATTTAAGGATGGGACAGAATTCAAAAAGGCCAATAAGATTGCCATCGATATTCGTATCCCTTATTTTTTTTAAAAATATTTTGAGAAACCAAACGATGTTTCTATTGAAAAAAAAAATAGTTCCTAGTTGCATTACTAACCGACATACTGATGTTCCGAAGGCTGCTGACTCAACCGTTACGACGACCACCCCGATGGCAGAAGACTCGGAGTTACCGACAACGGGATCACTAATCAGTACCACAACCACTATCAAGACGGCTGCCAGTACGAGCAACAACGACAGTAAACCACAAATTCTTTCGAACATCGTGATCAATGGAAGCAATACTGCAGCCATCAACCCGATGGTAAAGAAGGAGCTCCAGAAAGTGCTCGCTAGTAATCTGAACAAACAGAACGTGCTGAAAATTCAACAACAGGAACAGCAACAGTGTGATCTCCAGGTGGTGGATATGATTCCGGGAACCGAGACAAGTGGCACCTTAGTTGTCGGTAATGAGTCTGTTAAGTCTCCCGATGATGAAGCTGAACAAGGTGTCAAAGAAGAATGCGAGAAGGATGATTCATTTGTCCTGACCCCGGATTACATTCAGCAAAGTAAGTTACGGATATTATGATAATTTCTACAAATTCTGATTTGATTTTTTTTTCTAGCGATAAAAAATGCCTTGAAACAACAAAACCTGAATCCTGAAATCGAAGAGAAACTGTTGAATCTGCAACGTTACCAGGAGAAACAAATGAAGACCGATGATCGATCAACAGCAGCCATTGCTCTTCAGCACAATTACAGCCAGATAAGTTCACCTCGGGAGCATCATAACACCCCGGTGAAATCTAAAAAACGACCTTACAAGGGTGAGGACGATGACGACGAGTGGTTTATGGAAACGCCGAAACGTCGTCCCGCGAAATCCGGTAGCAGTTCGGTTAGCTCGGTCGAACGAAAGTTTCCAACATCATCCGCCGGCTTCGGAGATGGACCCAGTGCGGTCAAGAAGCGTACGATCTCACAAAACGAAACGTCAACTTCGGCAGCGGTGGCCGCCGTTGTTGCTTCAGTTGCTGCGGCTTCTAGTAACAACGCATCTTCATCCAGCGGTCCACCCCAGGATATGCCCGTTCCGTTGGAAACTGCTGTCGCGACACCTCCGGTACCTAACGCCCGCTCAGAAGCTGCTCGCAAGAGCAACGAAAAGCGGAAACAGCAGCAAACACTGATGCAGCAACAGCAACGGCAAAATAAGCTGCAGGTTCGCCCTTCTATCCAGAAATGTCTTTGTGTCTTACTTAATCTTATGTAATTCTTTCCAGGTTCAGCTAAACAGGCACAAGGAGCAACTGAAGAAGGATATTCTCAAAAAGCGATCTCTCCTGGAACGGGACCTACAGACGCAGATACAGAAGGAGTTGAACGTTGAAATGGCTCGATGCAAGCAGGAACAGCAGCAAATCAAGCAGGAGCATCACCAGCGAGAGCCAACCGGGAAGGGCACGTCTGCTTCTACGGCCGCTACCGGTGCGGCCGAAAAGGGTTCCAACAAGAAAAAGTGGGTAGCACATCATGACCTTCAGTACAATTTTTTTCAATGTCTCGTTACTTCTTTCAGACAAATCTCATCGGCATCCAAGGAAAACAACCAGAAAACGCCAAAGCATGCAAACAATCCCAACAAGCTGGAAAAGCCATCAAAGTCCAACAGTAAACGAATGTCGAAGAAGAAGGAAAAAATCTACTGCGTCTGTCGGACTCCTTACGACGATACTAAGTAAGTTCCGAAGCCAATCCGCATTGCATTACAGCTTCTCATAGGTCTTCTCTCCAATACAGATTCTACGTTGGTTGTGATTTGTGCAATAACTGGTTCCACGGGGATTGTGTGGGTATTTCCGAGGAGCAGTCCAAGGACATCAGCGAGTTTGTGTGTAGCGAGTGCAAGCATGCCCGGGATACGCAAGAATTGTACTGTTTGTGCAAGCAGCCGTACGACGAGTCGCAGTGAGTATTGAAAGCTCAAATGAACTAAGAGTTCTCACTTACTAATACCGATTTGTATTTTTCTTTAATCCACAAAGATTCTACATTTGCTGTGATAAATGCCAGGACTGGTTCCACGGTCGCTGTGTTGGCATTCTGCAGAGCGAGGCGGAGTTCATCGATGAGTACATCTGCCCGAACTGTCAGATCAACAATTCGGTCAATTTTGCCAACATGAAGTCGCTCAGTACCAAGGAGTTTGATAATCTGAAAAAGTTAATCAAACAGATACAGGTAGATTAGTCTCGTCTCAGATCAAAAATCGTTTGCAGTCATTTTAATGTTTGTTTGTTTTTATTTACAGCAACATAAAAGCGCGTGGCCTTTCATGGAACCGGTCGATCCGGAAGAAGCCCCTGATTATTACCGTGTGATAAAAGAACCAATGGGTAAGAAACTTCAAAAATTTAGATTAACATACAACTAATTCTTTTTTTTTTTCGTTTGGATCAGATCTCCAAAAAATCGAAAACAAAGTCGACAGTAAAATCTACACAACTCTTTCGGAGTTTATTGGCGACATGACCAAGATATTCGACAACTGTCGCTACTACAACCCGAAGGAGTCGCAGTTCTACCGGTGTGCCGAGAGTCTCGAGTCGTTCTTTGTGCAGAAAATCAAACATTTCCGGGAAAACTTAGTGGAGAAGAAAGCTGGCGCTAGCAGCTCTGCTTCGTAATGACAACCACGGTCCGGTAAAGTCCGGGAAATGCAACGCGGTTCTATCTCATTTCCAACTTGTGTATCCTCTTTTCAAAGTTTTAAGTAGCTTACGTTTTTAGAAGAATCAAACGGTGGAATGGCGTGTTTATTATTCTAAAAAATAACAAAAAAGTATCGAATACAGTTAAGAATTATTGTACACAAGTATGGTTTAGATTCACCATCCTGTTTGAATGAATCCCATCGTGAATAGGATTTTAGGAGTCGGCAGCAGCTGCCGTGCCACAGATGCTGACAAATTTTGAGTAAATTCTACAGAAGTTGAGAATAATAATTTATTTTAGCTGCATTAGGCATCCAATCATAGGGCGCTATTCACCATCACCATTTGTAAATACCCTAAAAAAAGAATCGAGGATTTCTTTGGAATCAGTCCGTTAACGCGAGATTGTGTATTACTAGAACTTTTCCAATATACACGACTTTTTTGTAAATAAATGTAGATTCTTTTATTTTACACAAGGTGGAGAGCATCGATGCTTTTCCTGCTTTCCGCAGGAAAACTGTACATGGAGTTTGTGTTAGTTGCATAAGAATTTAAAAAAAAATGCCTTTCAGATACATTTTTTTTCGACGAAAATTTTTCATCGCGGAAACCATTTACAAATAGTTTGTTCTCGTTACCCCAGAAGATGAAATGCATGCACGCATGTGGTGGTTACAAGCGCATCGAGGTTTAATGTGTCATTTTGCTCTTGTCAAATTAGATTCTATACTGTTAGTTGAAACTTGTTGAATGGATTATCGCCAAGTTTTATTCTCTTTTCAATTGAACACTCTAGAGAGGCCTCCCTCACAGCATACTTTAGGAAATCAGAATCAAGCTTTGCACTTATTACAGTACAGTTCCGTACATCCACAAGCAAAATCAATGGTTAAGGCGTTCCCAGCAATTTTTTATTCTCTTTGTTTTGATTTGATGGGCTTAAAAAAAGTAACATTAACTTAAAACATAATTCCTTCATCTTGAAAAGTGTTTTTTTTGTAAAGTTAGGTCATGATTTCGAAGAGAAGCTAAATCAATACATTGTAAGCTAGTACGCGCGCTAAGAGATCCTGTTTTCGATAATTCCTAACAATTATTTTCGCTTTAGTTTAGACTCAGTTAGTAAGTAAGCTAGCATGCGCAAACAAAAAGGAATAAAGTTTCGCATATACATAGATACATCCTAGGTAGTTTCGTTTCAACACTTTACACTATCCTTTGTTTTCTAGTGGGGCATACCCGTTAGAAACGGATTGCCAATTACTTGCAAATTTTTAGAAGTACTAAGTGCGTACACACAATTACACTTTTATTGTATACAAAACGAATAAAGATTGATTTATTTTTTGACATAAATTTCTGTTGCCTTATATCTTCGAAAATGACTGGAAAAACTATGTCAAATCATGCCGGGTGGGATTTCGAGGCCTATCCCTTGAGACGTTTTCGGTCTTAAGGATTTGCTGGAATCAGGCGAAGCAAGTTTTTGAACTGACTGGAAGCTCCCATTGTCCAAACAATGATTTAAGCTCTACAAGTGCAAGATATACTTACCAGATTTCGACCAATGGATCTCGACTGGTACGCTCGTGTCAGCCCATTTCATCACCTTAACTGTTGTGTAATTGGCTAACGCGCCGTTGTTCTGAAGTGGAGATTGTGGGTGATCCTGTTTTGATCCTGTCGGTGAATCGGTTATATCTTCTTTATTTGGTTTCAAATGTTTCTTTAAAAATTTCAATCACCTTCGAAAAAAAAGTTCTTAACGGTTTGTCTATAAATAATGAGGTTTCATAAAGTATTATCAGTAGAATAATCGTTATCATGAAGCGTGGGTAAAAAAGGTTTACTTATATAAATGTCTTCAGTGTAATAAAGCCTTTGTGAACTTCTTTAAGTAACTTTTTAATATCCTTCTTCAGGGAGTTTATAATAGTTTTCCATAGTATTCAGTGTCCAGAGTCAATACTTTATACAACCTGGACATTAGGGTGGCAATGGATGTATATGGGAAAAAATTAATGATCGAATTTTGGAAACCGACCATTTTGTAGATGTTCCCAGAAAACTGACTGCACAATTTAAGCTCAATCGGACTTGATTTAGAAGTGCCTCAAAACGCTCAAAGTTTTTACCCTCAAAAGTGACCAAAGGAAATCGGAAAACCGAAATTTTGATTTTTCTAAAAAAAAAAAAATTGGCTTAAAATCGGTTGAAACTAGGAGTTGTAGTTTCCGTTGTCCCGAAGTTAATTTTTGACCAAATTTGTTTTCGAGATACTAGATAGTATTTGTGATGTCGTATCGCATGAACCACCAATTTCAGTAATTTTTGGCTAAATTTTATATTTTTTTAAATCAAAAATGTTTTTAAAGAAAAAGTATGAGGGTTCTGCAAACATTTAGGGGTGAAAAATACTGCAACAAATTCTACTAGTTGAAATCATAAAAATTCATGATTGGATGGATGAAAGTTTTGAAGTTATACTTTCATTGACTACAAATTTCAAAAAATGCGATGTTTGATAAAATTTTTTGAAAATTTGTAGCATCTTGTTCAAGTTTTCAAACAATCAAAAAACGCACAGCCACACTGGGTCTCTAGAATGATGATTTTATTCAATTGTCGGCTGGGTGGGTGCTGTAGTTTTTGTTTGAGCGTTTTGATTTATTTGGTCAGTTATTAAAACAAACCATGTTACAAAATATAAAAAAAATACACATTATATACCATTGAATTCCTCGGATTCTGAAGATTACCTCCTGTCACCAATATCACCTACTAGTCAATCCATTTCTTTTGACCGGTCGAAAGTTGAAATCGGAGCTAATCGGAACTAATTTCTCGCAGTACTAACACGAGTAGCTTGTACTAGCGAACCCGCGGCACTAGTTTTCGTCAAATTCAAGTCAAACCCTTTTCACTAGAGGGGTCGCAAGTTGAAATCGGAGCTAAATTTATTTCTCGCGGTACTAACACAAGTAGCTTGTCTCAGGTCTAAAGTCTCTTGTCTCACGTCTAATGCCTCAGGTCTAAGGTCTCAGGTCTCATGACTAAGGTCTCATGTCTAATGTTTCATGTCTCTTGTCTCAGGTCTCATGTCTCATGTCTTATGTCTCATGCCTCGTGTCTCATGTCTCAGGTCTCAGATTTCAGGTGTCATGTCTTAAGTCTCAAATCTCAAGTCTCAGGTCTCATGTCCCATGTCTCAGGTCTCAGATTTCGTGTTTTATGTCTTAGGTTTCTGTCGTGTCCTGCGCTTCTTTCGCGATCCGTAACGTCCTTCCGGTAATTTGAAAACACAAACGTCTAAAGCAAGCGTCGAAACTAGAATGACGGATTAAGCCCCGTTCCTATAAACTGGAGACCGTTTGTCCTTTTTTTCTCACACCTTTCTCTTTTATTATCCCATGTTTTCAAGCAAAAGCTCTTTCCCAAAGCTTTCAACAGAGTAAATGAAATCATCGTTCAAAACACTGATACAAATCGGTTTATGATATTACTTTCAAATAATTCATGATCAGATCATTTAACATAATTTTATTTTCTAACTTTTCTCATTCACTACAGTTTCTAGTCTCAGGTCTTAGGCCTAATGTCCCATGTCTTTGGTCTTATTCTTCAGGTCTCAAGTCTCATGTCTTAGATCTCAAGTCCCTGGACTCAGGTCTAAAGTCTCAAGTCTCAGGTCTCAGGTCTAATGTCTCTAGTCTACATTCCAAAGTCTCAGGTCTCATTTCTCAAGTCTCAGGTCTCAGGTCTTAAATGTCAAGTAACATGTCTTATTGTTTCGAATTTCAGAGCTGCAGAATTGACGCTTATTTTATTTGTGGAATAAGAAATCAAAATTAATTTTAAAGCTTGAATGATATTCTAATATTTTTCTTTTAAAGTTCTTAAAACAGATTTCGATTAACCTTATTCATGCTAAGCAATCTGAAATTCTATTTCGATTCTCATATTGAATCATTTTTTTTATTGTATACCTTTAAATTTTTTATTGGAATGCGCTGAGTTCTAGATGCCTGAATTTATTTACTTAAATTCTGTAAAATTTATCTAAATTCTTCTTTCAATCCTATCCCAAAAATGCATGTTTTTGTTCGATTTTTCAATTATAAATCCAACTGGTAAAATTGAAAAATGTATACAGGAATCACACACAAATTTGATAGTTTGTTACACCATCTGCCTGTGCGTTTATTAATAAACCAAATAAAATGGTGGAATCTTAAATATTTTATTTTTTTTTGTTTCCGGAGCTTTTCCTGCATAGGAAAAAAAAATTTTTATTAATAAAACGAAAATTTGATGTTTGGTTATGATTATTTTTGAATTTTGATAAAGGTGCCGTGAGCTCAATTGAAAATAGCTGAAAATAAGTTAAGTCACGTGACATTTATTTACCTCATGTGTATGAATAGTATTTTCATCCACATGATAGTAATATTTCTGTCATGACATGATCCATGACTGATCATATTTTCTTGGGTATAGTGATCCAAAATAAATTTCTCCATCCATATGAATGAATGAAAATTTTCAAGCCTGGCACGTCAAAAAATTTTCAGTGTTCAATTTATTTAAAAACAGCATTTGATCATAAGATCTGAAAAAAAAAAACTATTCAGAAAATTAATTGACCGAGTTAGGATGAATAACTTAATTCATATCTCTGTTATAACGTTCTATCAACATTGATTTTTTTTACAAATTTAATTCGATATTTTTTTCAGACTCTTCAAAATAACTCTCCTAATTTAAATGTGTTTGATAGATTTCTGCTATTTTTTTTTCAAGTTTCGTTTCAGCATAACGTTTTTTTCTGAAAAAAAAATGAGCTCTTGATGCAGATTCGACATCATCAGTTCTCAATGAATGTATAATAATTTCAATAATAAGATAAATGTAAAGCTTAAGTAAATCTTAGTTTTCGAGATGCGGATTAAATCGAAAACTGTCTGATTTCAACGTATGAAACCACATCACTCAGAACTAAAAAGTAGCAGCATTCACTGCAGTGCACAATATGCGTTAGCTAAGAAATAGTTTATGATCGAGAAATTTTCTACGACGATTCTTTGCTCGACAAATGTATTCGCTGAGTTCAAAAATCTATATTTTAAATGAAACTCCCGACTTTTCTAGGCTTTTTACTCATTTATCCCGATATTTTCCGGCTCTTGCTTCACAATCCTGAAATAAAGAACTATGGATTGTAAAGCTTCAGAGAAAAAGTTTCGTTATGATGAAATGATGGAATTTTTGGATTTGATAGGTTTATTATATATGGGAAACAAATAATCCATAAATAATTTTCCCGGTTTTGATTTGAAATTCCAGGTTTTTCCGGTTTCCCGATCCCGGCCCTTTCATTTTGCATCATTAGTTTTTTTTTTATCTATTGACGATCCCTGAAAACCCAGAAAAAAAACTCCCTAATCACAGTCCTGAATTAAAATAGTTCTAAATAGTTTCCACTGCTGTCATTTTTTTTAATACATCATTTAAATGTCAGTAAAAAATGTTCCGGAAATTTTATACAGTTATTCACAAATCTGTTTCTAAAATAAAAAAAATCAATATAACATCCCTTACTAAAACTACCGTAGGTCACATAAGGTTTACTCGAAAAAATATTGCTTTTGAGTTCATGAAAGCTGAAGTTAAAAGCTATACGATAAAAGATACGATTTACACTTTTTTTTTCACATTTTTGGCGAACGAAAATTAAAACAAGTAGTTTAAAAAACGTAGTTTCCATTTCACCTCTTGTAAAAATTAAAAAGATGGAAAAAATGTTTTAAAAATACAGCTACAAATTCATGTTATTTCCAACATTTTACAATCATTAGATTTTGAATATGCAGATAATTGAATCTAGGGGAGATGAGGGCATAACGAGCACCCAGGGCATAATGAGAACTACGCTTTTCTACGAAAGTACGTTTTTTCTTAAATAAATTTTCATGAGGATTTGTTTCGTACTTCCTATAGTATTAATTTTTCACAAAAAAAGGAATCTCCTTATCATCTTTACAGAGTTATTTAAAAAAAACTAGCTTGGTTCTCAAGTTACGAAAATATTATAATTTTTGAGCACCACGAAATAAGCTCTTATGATCTTAAAATAACCTTGATCTATAATGTACGTACTGCAACATGATGTGCACATTGTTTCTCAATTTTTACCATCATAAAATTTTTGATTTTTCACTTTTATCAATTTTAAAACACGTTTTTACTTAAATTTGTTGACTAGGGGCATATAGAGCATCATATTATCGAGGCATAATGAGCATTTTCTGCCGTAGAATCTAGCAGAGAATTAAAATTGATTTATAGCGCCACACCTTGACTAGTTTTCATCCGACGATTTAGCCTATTGGTAAGGTGTCGGAGAGGTAATCAAAAGACTAGAGTTAGATTTCTGTTCGAGGTGATTTTTTTTCCATTTACAATTCATGATCGATTTTTTTATTGTTACATTATACGGCTAGTAGCATCATCCTCCGAACAAAGCACATAATGTATGAGCGTGCGTGAATTGTTTGTATTCTACAAACAGACCTAGATTATTTTGTTATTGCTTTGTTTAATGAATCTACGACTCACCTGACTTCATCGAATTGAATTCGCTGCTAGATTCCCCGGCAGAAAACGCACATCTTGCCCTGATTAATGGTGCTCATACTGCCTCAGGGGGGGTTCTCATTATGCCTCCACAGTTGCTGGTCTTCAGCTTTTGGCAAAATTTTTTAAAATGCATTTTTTAACGTTTTCATCTAGTTTGTCACGTTTCAGCCCGTTAGGGAATAGGCTTTTCAAGTGTCTGAACACGAAACAATAATGTAACCTCCATATTATAGCTATTTTCTATGGTTAAATAACCGTTTTCCTTAAGGTGGCCATTATGCCCCCATCTCCCCTACATACTACAATTTTTCAAAGTTGGCAACTTTGTGGTTATTTT
>NC_073693.1:36958657-36983657 GCF_029784155.1 Uranotaenia lowii
AATTTTAGAATTTGAGAATTTGAGAATTTTAGAATTTTAGAATTTTAGAATTTTAGAATTTTAGAATTTTAGAATTTTAGAATTTTAGAATTTTAGAATTTTTGAATTTTAGAATTTTTGAATTTTAGAATTTTAGAATTTAAGAATTTTAGAATTTTAGAAGTTAAGAATTTTAGAATTTTAGAATTTGAGAATTTTAGAATTTAGAATCTTAGAATTTTAGAAATTTAGAATTTTAGAATAGATTGGAAAAAGTATGCATCGGGTGTCATTGAAGCCATCGATTCAACAGACGAACTGCCTCCGGAAGCAGAGTACAGTTTTATATCCGGGACAATTGTAGACTGCGCAATCGGGGCACAGATCAGACGGAATGAAAGCTCGACGATACAAAAACGGCCTCCCACTCCGTGGTGGGATGGAGATTGCTCGCGCGCGCGAGCTGAAAAGTGCAAGGCGTTTGTCGAGTTTCGCAGAACCGGATTGCCAGAGAAGTTCCAATGTTACTTGGCCTTGGAACGCAAGTTCAAGAACCTGATCAGGGGCAAGAAACGTGGATACTGGCGGCGATTCGTGGATGGGTTATCTCGAGAAACGTCTCTGCGCACACTTTGGCAAACAGCACGAAACATGCGTAATCACACTCCCTCGAACGAAAGTGAGGAAAGTTCGAGTCGATGGCTATTAAAGTTCGCGAAAAAAGTCTGCCCAGACGCAGCACCAGCTCTGAAAATATATCGGGATACAGAGAATAGCTCCGAAACCGAGGATAAATTCTCGATGGTCGAACTTTCACTTGCGCTCTGGTCCTGCAACAATTCAGCTCCCGGACTGGACAGAATCAAATTCAACTTGTTGAAGAATCTGCCGGATTCCGCTAAAAAACGTCTATTGAATTTATTCAATAAGTGTTTGGAACTGAACATTGTTCCGCATGACTGGAGACAAGTGAAAGTCATCGCCATACAAAAACCGGGAAAACCAGCTTCTGAATACAATTCGTATAGACCGATTGCAATGCTCTCGTGTCTCCGGAAATTGCTCGAAAAAATGATTCTCTTTCGGCTGGATAAATGGGTTGAATCAAACAATCTGTTGTCAAGTACACAATTTGGATTCCGTAGAGGCAAGGGTACGAACGACTGTCTAGCATTACTTTCATCAGACATTCAATTGGCGTTTGCCCGAAAAGAGCAGATGGGGGCAGTATTCCTGGACATCAAAGGGGCATTCGATTCGGTGTCCATAGAAGTGCTATCTAGTAATCTTAACTCTTGCGGACTTTCACCAATTTTGAACAATTTTCTATATAACCTGTTGTCTGAAAAAATCATGCATTTTAGCCATGGAGAAACCAAAGTTGAACGAATTAGTTACATGGGTCTACCCCAAGGCTCATGTTTAAGCCCCCTGCTATACAACTTTTATGTCCGAGAAATCGATAGTTGTATGGCACAAAATTGCACGCTACGACAGCTTGCGGATGACTGTGTTGTTCATATCACAGGTAAAACAGACACTCAAATAAAACCTCCTTTGCAAGAAACTCTAAATAACTTATCACTCTGGGCCAGGAATCTAGGTATCGAGTTTTCGCCTAGTAAAACCGAGTTAGTAGTTTTTTCAAGGAAGCATTCCCCTCCTCAAATAGAGCTCCTTATGATGGGTAGAACTCTAACTCAATCTCTTAGTTTTAAATATTTGGGTGTCTGGTTCGACTCTAAATGCCTCTGGGGAAAACATATTAGGTACTTGACACAAAAATGCCAAAAGAGAATCAATTTTCTTCGAACGATTACTGGAACCTGGTGGGGTGCTCATCCACAGGACCTCATCAGGTTATACCAAACAACGATACTGTCGGTCATAGAATACGGAAGCTTTTGCTTTGGGTCAGCCGCGGATACCCACTTGATTAAACTAGAACGAATACAGTATCGTTGTTTGCGTATTGCCATGGGTTTTATGCAATCGACACATACGATGAGTCTCGAAGTACTGGCGGGAGTAATGCCGTTGAAAAATCGGTTCTTCGATTTATCGCTACGTTTCCTAATTCGAAGTGAAACTATGAATCCTTTGGTGATAGAAAATTTGGAAAGGCTTATGAATATTAATTCGCAAGTGAAATATGTAAATAATTATAAAACTTTAAGTCAATTAGAAATAAATCCTTCTTTATTAAATTCGGACACGAGTCACTTTTACCCAATTAGCAGTTCCTTGATAAAATTCGATCTGTCCATGACCGCTGACATCCGTGGAATACCAGATCACGTCCGACCCAACATCATTCCTTCAATCTTTGCTTCAAAAGTACGTGAAATTGATCCTATAAAAATGTTCTTTACTGATGGTTCTAGAATCGACAACGCGACTGGCTTCGCAGTGTATAATGAGGGCTTTGAAGCTTCGTTCAAGCTTCGAGAGCCATGCTCCGTTTACACTGCTGAGCTAGCCGCTATTTACTGCACCTTGGAACACATTCGCACACTGCCCGTAGACCACTATTTCATCTATACGGATAGTCTCAGCTCCGTTGAGGCGATTCGATCGATGAAACTGATGAAGCGCTCTTCCCATTTCTTGCTGGAAATTTCAGGGATATTGCGCGCTCTGATCGAAAATTCGTATAGAATTACCTTAGCTTGGATCCCGTCTCATTGTCTTATACAAGGCAATGAGAAGGCGGACTCATTGGCTAAGGTGGGCGCGTTACAAGGTGAAATCTTTGAGAGGATTATAACTTACAATGAATACTTTTCAATACCTCGCACTTTAGCGATTAACGCTTGGCAGTCTAGCTGGGACAATGGCACAAAGGGACGTTGGCTCCATACGATTATCCCTAAGGTTCCGACGAAGGCATGGTTTAAGCATTTTAACTTGAGTCGCGACTTCATTCGCGTGATTTCTCGGCTCATGTCAAATCACTGCCGGCTTGACGCGCACTTGTTTCGTATTAATCTCGCTGCAACCAATGTTTGCGTTTGTGGGGATGGCTACCACGACATTGATCATGTTGTATGGACGTGTGAAAGGTATGGTCAAACGAGGGCTTGGCTACTGGATACCCTTAGGGCCCGAGGTAGATTACCTGGTGTTCCAATTCGAGACATTCTGGCAAACTTAGATTTTGGATATTTGTTCCCAATTTACAAATATCTCAAGCTGTCTGATTCGGTCGTTTAGTCTGCTTACCCACGTAAACTTTCCCCTTGTGTGTTCTTCATTTAATGTCTGTTTTGTTGTTTATTTATTAGTACCACCTCTCATCCAACGGGTTCGACACATTCCTGAAGAAGGTTGGCCAGAAGGTCGGAAACCGATACCAAACCGTAGCTACCGAAACCACAGCTACAGGAGGCCACCACCGGACCCTAATGGAAAGCTGATGTTGGAGAATAACCCCTATAAACCCCTTCCTTTTCCATTATTTAAAGTTTTTTTTTTTTTAACTGTTGAGTCGCCGCGACTATTACGGCCCCCTTCCCTACTAACCAGTGAAACAGATACCCTCGGCACATTTAAACTTTATAAAAGTAAAAGGCCTTTAATAAACTAGTTGTAAATAAAAAAAAAAAAAATAGAATTTTAGAACTTTAGAATTTTAGAATTTTAGAATTTTAGAATTTTTTGAAATTTAGAATCTTAGAATTTTGGAATTTTGGAATTTTAGAAGATTTTAAGAATTTCAGGCTTTCAGTTTGTCAGATTTTACGAATTACAGATTTTCAACATTTTAGAATTTTAGAATAAAATTGTAGAAATTTGGATTACAATTTTTGAATTTCCAGATTGAAATGTTCTAAAAATGTCTTCGTTCTAAGTTTCAGGTTTTAGGTTTCCACAAATGTTTTTATTTCATTCAGTGCAATGTTTAAACAAATAAATATGTTTAAACTATTCTCGAAGAATTTAGGTTTCTGATAAAAATGATAAATACAATCTAAAAAGATTGAATTTTCTTTTGAATTTTGATTGAAATTTTCTTTCAAAATTTTAATGATAATTTTTCCTTTTAATTTTATTAATTCTTAAATTTCAAATTAGAACCAAAACATGTAATAAAATAAAACGTTTTTCGATTTTTCATCTGTTTTTATTGTCTGTGCCAAAACTGAAAAAAAAACTTTTCTAATTTTTCGTGCAGGTTGGGTTTATAAAACCCTATTTTAAATTCTTTCACTCAAAATGTTTGGCGTGCGATTGTTTTGATGACGACGTGCTTCGTGCTCATTTTCGTAGTCATTTTCTGCTCGTAAAAATGCATATTTTACTGAAATAATCCGTGTAGCCTTCTAATAAACGTTATTTTCGCAATGAGTACCGCGGCAGAAGACCCCGACTCCAAAAAGGAACCAATCAATAACAAGATTATCCTGGCCGACGATGTACAGCGAGCCATTGAGCAGGTATTGCAAAGTTCAGATCCCCTCGATCATCCGGACTTCGATCCCACAGATTACATCAACCAGCTGTTTCCAAACGAGCAATCGCTGTCCAACATTGACGATGTGATTGCTAAAATGGAGTTCGACATAGGTTTAATCGACGATAACATCCGGTCTGTAGTCCGAGGTCAGGTTAATACCGGAGAAAATGGAAGGTCCGCGCTGAAGGAAGCTCAACAATCGATTACCCAACTATTTGCGTTAATCACAGACATCAAGTCGAGGGCAGAGAAAACGGAGGACATGGTCAAGGAGATTACCCGGGACATCAAGCAGCTGGACTCGGCCAAGAATAATTTGACCTATGCGATTACAACGTTGAACCATTTGCATATGTTGGTCGGAGGAGTTGAGAATCTGAAACGGTTGGCCGAACGCCGTCAGTATGGGGAAATTTTGAACCCACTGCAGGCTATAATCGAAGTTAATCAACATTTCCAGCAGTATTCGGAAATTGCCCAGATTCAAACGCTGTCCTCCCAGGTTCAACAGATTCAAACGGAACTTGCTAGCCAGATCACGGAAGACGTTAGGAACTTCTTTGCACCGGCTCCACCGACTGCTGGAGGTGGACAAGCTAATCGAGTCACCATGACCCAGCTTAAAGATGCTTGCCAGGTGGCTTCGGTTCTGGACAAGCCGGTGAAGAAGAACATCCTTAAGTGGTATATCAGTAAGTTCAAAACTATTAAGTGTGAACGATTATTTCAAATAATGCTGTAATTTCTACCCCACAGACCTTCAGCTGCAGGAATACATCCAGCTGTTCCACGAAAACCAGGACATCGCCTGGTTGGACAAAATCGACAAACGTTACGCTTGGCTCAAGCGGCATTTGCTCGATTTCGAGGAAAAGTACGGTAACATTTTCCCCCAGGATTGGGAAATTTCCGAGCGTATAACGGTGCAATTTTGTACCATTACTCGGGAGGAACTTACCAAGATAATGTCCCGCCGAAGAACGGAAATCGACGTTAAGCTGTTGTTGTTTGCCATTCAGAAGACGGCCAGCTTTGAACAGTTGCTGGATAAGCGTTTTACCGGAGCTACTTTGGGGGAGCTGGTTGGAACGGGGGGAACTCCAACAGGTACCGGTGAAGGTACCGAGCAGCAACCGTCGTTCGCGGGTTTGATTGGATCCTGCTTTAAGGCTTACTTGGATATTTACACCGAAAGTATCGACCGTAGCTTGGCCGAGTTGATTGACCAGTTTGCGCAGCAAAATCAGCAACAGCTGCTTCCGAAGGATACCAATGCAGGGGTGTTTCCAAAGTAAATTTTGTTTGTTTGGAAATTGGAATGGGTTAAATTTTCTTATTAAAATTATTTTTTTTCAGCTGCGCCGAGCTCTTTGTTTTCTACAAAAAGTGTATGGTCCAATGTACTCAACTGAGCAACGAAAAGCCGATGTATGATCTTACATTAGTATTCAAAAAGTACTTACGAGAGTATTCCATCAAAGTTTTGGATGCTCGAATACCAAAGTTGCAACAACCCTCATCAAGTGCGTCGATCAGCAGCAGTATGTCCCTGCTGACGAAAGATTTGCAAAATTTGTCAACGGCAGCTGGGCAAGTTATTCATAATTTCCTGAAAGAAGGGGAGGCCCCGAGGTAAGTTTTTTTACTCAATGTTATGTGTTATGTTTTGAACTAAACTATCTTTTTTTCAGATTCAACATCGAAGATATCAAAAAAATCTGCTACGTCCTAGCCACGGCTGAGTACTGTCTGGAAACGGTTCAGCAACTTGAAGACAAACTGAAGGAGAAAATCGACAAAGCCTACGTCAACAGAATAGATCTGTCCGATGAGAAGGACGTTTTTCATCGAACCATCTCGAATTGTATCCAGTTGCTGGTGCAGGACCTGGACACCGGTTGCGATCAGTCGCTCATTCTTATGACCAAAATTTCCTGGCATAACATCAGCAATGTAGGAGATCAGAGTGGATTCGTCAATCAAATTGTGACAAACCTTAAACAAACTGTTCCAGTAATTCGAGACAATTTGGCCTCCAGCCGCAAGTACTACACCCAATTTTGTCACAAGTTCGTCAACTCGTTCATTCCAAAGTACATAAACACGCTGTACCGATTGCGACCGACAACATCCGGTTCGTCTGGTTCCTCTTCCGGTTCAATGGTGGCCAGCGCTTCCAGCTCAAGCATTTCGGAAGGTTCCAACAGTGCGGCTGGCAATCCCGGTGGGAATATTCTCGGCTGTGAGCAGTTGCTTCTGGATACTCACAGTCTAAAAACGGTCCTGATGGATCTCCCTTCCATTGGCTCCCAGGTGCAGCGAAAACCCCCGGCCAGCTACACCAAAGTCGTCATTAAAGGTATGGCCAAAGCCGAAATGGTCATCAAGGTGGTTATGCAGCCCATCTATCCAGCTTCGCTGTACATCGAACAGTATTTGAAGCTCCTCCCGGAAAGCAACGTCACCGAGTTCCACAAAATTTTGGAAATGAAGAGCGTTCGTAAAATTGAACAACAACAGCTGGTGGAACTTTACAAGCGATCGTGTCCTCCGACGGCTGCGGTCGCCACCACTGGTTCAGGTGATCCCACTTACGGAGAGAACGCTTCCACAGGTTCGGGCAGCGGCAGTGGGGAAACAACTGTCCTAAGTCAATCCCAACAGGCAGCCGAAAAGGCGGCGGCAGCTTTGAGTGGAGCCGGGTCCAGTATTATCGCGCTCGGGGATTCGCTGATGGACAAGGGCCGTATCAAGAAGATTGAAAATCTGATCAAAAACAGATTACCCAACTGAATCGAGAAGTAAGTGCACGTACTAATTTATCTTATAGTGAATACAGAATATACACGCAATGGGTCTAGCTACGTAAGGCTGTGCTAAGGCTGCTAAAACAACCGAAAGCATTTTTGCAGGTTCTGTCTCGGTAACATGAACGAAGTTCGCTCAATGCTCGTACAGCTCTGGTTTTATTTTTGGAATCATTTAGAGGTTTTATCGGTGAGGTTTAGAGTGTTTAAAAAAACCCGATAAGAAGTTTCATCATTTGCTACGGATTCGGTGCTGCTATAATCTGGAAAATTTCGGAAGACTCAATCGAAATCATTTTCAGGAATGTCATCGAAACAAAACTTCATTAGGGCAATGTTTAAATTTACAATCTATTTCGTCGAACGGACAACCATCGGGATGGTTTACGTGAAACCAGCATGGTTTCTCTTTAAGGTTCACTAGTTTAATGTTTTTCTGTTTCTTCGATTTTCGCCTCAATTCTTCGGCACTTTTACTACTCAAACCAACTTTCGTTGGAATCCTCAGCTGAACGTTTCCACCCGAAACCATAAAGATTTGATGATTATTTTTCAGCAAAGTTTGTAAACCTCCGCACTCCGACTTCAGGGCGTTCAGCTTGTCTTGAGGTACGAATTTCACCAGGTCCCCTAGGGCTATCGTTGAACCTGCGTTCCAAGACTTTTCGGGGAATTCTTGTGCGATTCGCTTTTTGGCTATCAAAGCATCGAAGACTATCCGCACGATTTCGTCAATTAGATTCCGTTCCAATTTGGTACAGTTTTTGACTGGCTCTACACTTTCGCGTGGTTTGAAGGAACTGCTCCAGGATTCGTTATCGGTTTTCGCACTCTCGCCAATCCTTTCATTGATAAAGGTTTCGATTTTCTTGCTGGTTTCTTCGAATTCGTTCTGTCCGTTAGTTCGACCTTGTCCAACTAGACAAGTTCTTTTGGTACTCGGGATTTTCAACCTATCAATGCTAGTTCGAAACCGACAAACTTCTGAAATCTGTTGAGCATATCGTAGAAAATCCGTGTACTGACTGACACCCGAATTCTGTCGTTGAAATTTACTCCCGTCAAACTCGTAAGCACAACAAGGCAACAAGAAATATCTACAGCTGTAAGAACTTCTTGCAGCTAGGACCGGAATCCAGGGTGACATTTCATCCGAATGGTTGCCTATGATCCAATCAGTCTGCGGAAACAAAGCCGCATTCGAAGGAACAATGGCCTGTTCCCGCAAATCCACATGCTCCGGGTAGAGATCCCATATTTTACGCCTTCTCAAATCTATCCCAAATCCCGGATGTCCCTCTCCGGTCAATATATAAACGAGCAGCCCGTTGCCACAGCCAACGTCCACGAAGGACTGCAACCGATCCGAGCCAGTTTCTTCGCGTTCCTGTCGCCAGAGGGTTAAAAGGTAGCAAGCTATCGCTACGTCCTCGTAGACATATTTCTTCGGATCGGTTCCCTCCGGCCAAATCCGCACCATTTCCGTTCCATATTTGGCTTTTAGGATGCTGTACAGTTGGTTGTACTGTTCCAAGTTGTTTATCAGTGAGAGAGATATGAGGTCGTCTTTTGGGTTTTTGGGTTCCTGGAGCAAATTTTCGATCCATTTCAGTAGCCTCTCGAATAGAATATCTTTCAACCAGTTAGTGGATTTTTCGTCGGAAACTTCCACGGAGCTGCTATTGATGGAAAGCACTTGTCCTCTTAGTTGGATCGTAAACGGAAATTTGGGCGTAAGGTTGTTTTCCTCGTTTTGGATGCACACAAACGTCCCCGATTGAGAGTCGATATCTGGAATTAATATGACTTATTAGCTTCACCAGTGGTTATACTGGTAATTTAATTGTCAGGTTATTGTTATTAACTATGTAAAACTTCAAACCAAAATAATGATTTTTCTTTACAAGATTATAGAAAAAAAAATCCCAGCCAAAACTGCAAAAACCAACCACGAAAGTTAACGCGATACAGCACACTTTAAATCCACATCAGCATACCCTCCAGCCCTCCCAACTTGTTTTCCAATTTCGAGTTGTCCTCTCAATTCAATTATAAATTAAAACAAAATTCTCAGGCTGTCCTTTAAACTCGCTTTTAAGGCTGTTCTCTAAACTCTTAGGCTGTCTTCTCAAGTTGCCTTTCCTTTCAAGCTGTCCTCTCAAGACGCTTAAAATTCTTAACAAAACGCTCAGACTGTCATCGCAACTTTTCTCTCAATTTTATGTTTTCCTCTCAACTGACTTAAACCCTCGTTCTCCCCCCATCAGTATACTCAGGCTGTCCTCCCAACTCGCTATCAATATCAAGTCCTCTCAACCCACACGAAACGCTCAGACTGTACTCTCAATTCGCTTAACAATGTAAAGGCTTGAAGCTCAAATCGGTATGCTCAGCCTTTTTTCTCAACTCGCCTTTCAATTTCAAACTGTCCTCATAACTCATTTGAAATTCTAATCGAAATTATAAGGCTGTCCTATCAACTCGCCTCACAATTTCAAGCTGAACTCAGGCTGTTCTGTAGAGTGGACAAACCAAAATTTAGACAACCTGGAATGGCTTTAGTGCAAACCTTACGATCTCACTCGTTGCTATCAAATCAAGTCCACCGATCATACTACGGCTACGAGCCATTGAGTGCGATGACGCGAGTATTCCAGGACCCTGAATATTTGCACCAATTTAATGAACCTGTTAGCCGATTTCGTCGTGTTCGCCAGTCCTGTCTATTTAATTCTATTTCTATTTGTTTTCTTTCTATATTTTAATTCATTTAAACAAATGCGTTCGATGAATAAATGTAATGATAATAAT
This sequence comes from Uranotaenia lowii, assembly GCF_029784155.1. Classification (NCBI taxonomy): domain Eukaryota; kingdom Metazoa; phylum Arthropoda; class Insecta; order Diptera; family Culicidae; genus Uranotaenia; species Uranotaenia lowii. The sequence continues at coordinate 36,968,711 of NC_073693.1, forward strand.
ACTATGGTCAGTGATAATACTTTACCTAGAACGCAAACGACCTCCAGTGGTTGAAACTGGGTTAAATTCTTCGGAAGCAACCGATTCAAATTGAGTACTCCTGTCCCGCTTCGCAAAGAATCTGAATTGTTCAAATCGAACAGGTGGTTCGATGCATCCAACAGCTCAAACCCAACAAGGGCGCATTGTTCCAGAACAGCTTCCGGGAAGGGCTTCCCCAGATTAACAGCCGTTTTAATCCCGTTGATAAACGGATACATCCAGTCTTTGGTTGGCTCATGTTCGGCCCCCGGTTTTCGGTACACAATCGAATGCAGTTGATTTACTCCAAACAGTTTCCGGTTCACAACGTGTGGTTTGGTTAGATAAACGTTGACTGCCCGGAAGAAATGACTCGGTTTGATTCCGTCGATCGTTTTGGCCACTATCTGGTTATCAAACATGGTATTTTTTATTATTTTTAGTTGGAAAAGCACCTGTTTAAAACAATATAAAGTGAAACAAATCCTGAGATTTTTCAAAAGACGATTGTGCCGAATGTAAACAAACATTCAAATGTACCGACAACTGAAGAGGAGGAAAAGTTGGTGGCTTTTCTCAAGCGTCACTCAGGCGTTACCATCCGTATTTGTTGGCTTTTTCTTTCCTCGAGAAGTGCATGACCAAAACAAAATCAGTGAACTCAAAAATTGTTATGGAACAAAATGTTTCAGCTATTTTTCCTAGGGAATTCCGGCTTTATTAGAAAATCTTTCACAGTTGCAATTCGGCATACATATTTAACCGGTTTCAACCGCCGATTCTCTGCGATAAAAGGTAAGTTTTCCACTTTAATTTTGTCACCAAACCCTAAATAAATGGTTTATTTTAGCACTAGAACCGGCTTACCAACCGGCTGCGGTTGAGTCCCGAAATGCCGAAGTGGGTTCGAAAAAAGTCGATCCCGGAAAAGGAAGTCGTAGAGAAAAGTTCAGCCTACTATTTCCGCCACCGAACGTAACCGGTGATCTGCATCTGGGTCATGCCCTCACGTGTACCATCCAGGATGCGCTAATCCGTTGGCACCGGAAGCAAGGCCGTGAATGTGTTTGGATACCGGGAATGGACCATGCCGGGATAGCTACCCAGGTGGTGGTGGAAAAACGGTTGCTCAAAGAGAGGGGCTTAAGTCGGCATGATCTCGGGAGGGAAGAGTTTTCAAAGGAAGTTTGGAAATGGAAACAGGAAAAAAGTGATAGCATAAAACATAATTTGATAAGGATGAGTTGCAGCATGGATTGGGAGAGAGAATATTTTACTATGGATGAACGACAAAGCGTAGCCGTCAAGGAAGCCTTTATAAGGCTTTTCGAGGATGGATTTATTTATAGGGACAAATCTCTGGTTAATTGGTCCTGTTCATTGGAATCAGCAATATCGGATATTGAAGTTGACAACGTCGAAATAAACGGACCAACGTTGTTGGATGTCCCGGGATACAAAAAGAAAGTAAAATTCGGCGAGATGGTTGATATAGCATACAAGGTTCAAGACTCAAAAGAAGAAATCATAATTTCAACCACCAGACCGGAAACGATGCTTGGGGATGTCGCAGTTGCCGTAAACCCGAACGACGGACGATACGATCATCTAAAGAATAACAGAACCATGCTTTGGCATCCGTTCCGAAAAGAAGAAATACCGCTCATATTTGACGAAAGCATTGATCCCGAATTTGGAACCGGTGCCGTTAAAATTACTCCAGCACACGACAAATATGATTATGACATGGCCAAGAAACACCGATTACCCTTGGTTGAAGTTATTGATAGTAAAGGTCAAATACTTGAAGGCTTTGGTTCCTTTGGGTCACTTCCGAGGTACGAGGCTCGACAAAAGATGCTAGATTATTTAGCTACTCAGTATCTGCTTAGAGATGTTAAACCTCATTCCATGATACTTCCGGTTTGCTCCCGTTCCAAAGATATTATAGAGTTCCTGTTACGCCCACAATGGTTTGTTCGTTGCAAAGAAATGTCCCAAAGAGCAGTGCAGGCTGTAGAAGCTGGACATCTTGAAATAATCCCGAAACAGTTCGAAAAAGACTGGTTCCGATGGTTGGAAAATTGTCATGACTGGTGCATCTCGAGGCAACTCTGGTGGGGACACCGAATACCGGTCTTCGAGGCAAAAACAAATACCGGTTCTACTTGGATTGCCGCAAAGTGTCTTGACGAAGCAAATTCTAAAGCCCAGGTTGCTTTGAACACGTCTGACTTTACAATCGAACAAGATCCAGACGTCCTTGATACCTGGTTCTCGTCGTCTCTGCTACCATTTTCATCTCTTGGCTGGCCCAAACCCTCGTTTGACCAAGAACGATTCTATCCCTTGGACTTAATGGAAACTGGTCACGATATCCTATTCTTTTGGGTCGCTCGAATGGTAATGCTTGGTCAACAGCTAACAAACCAACTACCATTTAAGCGAATCCTGCTTCATGGTGTAATATGTGATGAGAACGGACGCAAAATGTCCAAAAGCCTTGGAAACGTTATTAAACCGGAACAGGTAATCCACGGAGCCTCCCAGCAGCAGCTCGCTGAAGAAATCGAAACCTCCCATCGGCAAGGAGTTCTTACTAGCAGCGAGCTGAAGAAATCCCTTGCCGGTCAAAGAAAAATGTTTCCTAACGGAATTCCGGAATGTGGAACAGACGCTCTGCGCTTTACTTTATGTTCCTCGAACATCAAGAACCATTTTATTAATTTCAACATTCAGGAATGCCATACCAACAAGTTGTTCTTTAATAAAATTTGGCAAGCCGTTCGATACACGTTGAGCAGCGTTGAAAAATTCAATCAAGCTGAATTGTGGTTACAGCGTTCCGAAAAGGATAGTCTAAGCGAAATGGATCAATGGATTTTGAGTCGGCTAAGCAATACGATGGTGACCTTTGAAAGTGCCATGAAGACGTTCAACTTTCATCTCGCCACAGCTGCCTTGAAAACTTTTTTTTACAACAATTTCTGTGATGTTTATCTAGTAAGTAATTCTTTATACACATTATTCAAAAATACTTATTTTTATCATTTTCTCTTTTAGGAAACTACCAAAGTCAACATGAGACAAGAAGCAAACGCCATTGACGCCGCCAAAAACCATTGCCGAGTGCTTCACTACTGCCTTCGGCATGGGCTTTCTCACCTAGAAGTGTTCACACCTTTCCTGGCAGCTGAGCTGCAATCGCATTTACCAGCGTCCCAAGAGGAATGCCATCCATCCGAGTGGATTAATCAACCGTTGGAAAACGAAATCAACCAGTTGCTAGAAATCTGCCAAAGCATTCGTCAAGCCAAAGCTGAGGCACCGGTTCCTATAGCCCGAAAACATCGACCGGTGCTTCACATCCTGTCCAAAACCGATCAGTTGACCAGTCTGCTGCAAAGGCATTTAGCCAACGTTCAACAGTTGACGCTGTGTGACGGTGTCCAGCTACATCGAAGCGAAGATTCGTTTGAAAAGCTGTCTTTTACTGCAAACTCCACGGCTAGTCACGAATGTTGCTTCGGAGTGGTTACCAATTTAACAGGGTCACAAGAAAATGCAGACCAGAAAAGGGGAACTGGCGTCAGTAAAAAGTTATTGAAATTGGAAAGTGAACTAGATCGGTTGCTAGCAACGGTCAACAACGAAGGCTACCGGACACGAGCCAATGAATCCGTACAGAAAAAGCATTCTGAAAAGGTATGTCTGAAGAGTCGTTAGATTTTATTACAAGTACCTTCTAACATAGTTTTCAAAATTTTCAGATCAACCAGCTGCGATTGCAGATCGATAATATGCGGAAGCTGGCCATTTAGTACAATAAAAAGGGAATATAGGTGATTTGATTACCTATGTTAGTGCTTGTGTTAATCGTTAGTAAATAGAGTTTTCAATGTTCTGAAACAATTCGAAACATCCATGACTACAACCAAAAACATCGAGATGGGTAAGTTTTTCGTTATTTTTTATAACAATTCTACAACGGATCTACGTATTGCTAGAGATAAGTGAACGCTGAGAGTCTGGAACTCATATTCTTTACGCCTAGTCAGACTCGTGGTTTTGGGTTTAGCATTCATTCGCAGACGACTTACAGCATTTTTGTAATGGTCTGTAGTAGACAATGTGGTCATATCCGTAGATCTCCAAAACATAATTTGTTCATGTAGCATGTTAGACTTACTGAGAGTTGATCCTTCGATGAAAACGCCGGTAAAATGAAAAAAAACCTCCCGAAAGACTACAGAATAGCTTTGAATATTCCATCACAAAGCCCCTAATTTTGTAAACAGGCTTTTTTCCAGAGAGGTTGAAACAACTATAGATTTCTGAGGTAAAAAAGACCATTATAGAGGGAGCTTCCAAAAAACCTATTTTATAAAAAGATGGTAAAACGACTATAATCTAAACAGAAAAAAATCAAGTAATCCATCAAAAACGTTGCGGAAAACGTCATCTAGCATGTGGAGCGGACTCGACGGAACGACTGGCTGGACAAAGATTGTAGGCGGGTGATGGACGAAGAGAACGCCGCAAAGTATTGCAAAGAAGCTCCCGTTGAAACGTGGAAAATCACCGACAGCGGAAGAGGCAGCGAATCCACATTTTCCAGGAAAAAAAGTTTCGCCTGAAGGAGAAGAAGCTCGAGGAGCTGTATCGTTCCCAGGAAACACGAATGTTCTATCAGAAGCTCGATGCATTCCGAAAAAGTCCTCGTGTCATCCGAAATGTGCCGGAATAAGGACAGAGGCATTCTGACGGGCACTCGTGAGGTGATCAAAAGGTGAAAGCAACACTTCGATGAACACATGAACAGCGCACATGCGGAGACCAATACGTCGAATGAAGATACATCGTCGGTATAGCAAACGACGCAGAGGAGCCACTCCTAACAACCCGGACAAGTTGGCCCATTACCAACACCGGTTGATGGTCCGCATCTGGGACACAGAACAGCTACAGGAGGAGTGAGAGGAGAAGCTACATCTGTAAGAAGGGACTGTGAGAACTACAGAGCGATCACTGTCCTTAATGCCAACAAAGTGTCGTTCCAAATCCTACAACACAAGCAAATAATTTCGTGGGAATTCACCAGGCCTTCTTCATGGAGTTACGATTTACAACTGACCAGATCTTAATACTACAGCAAATCCTCTTAAAATGCCGTGAACACCAAGTCCCTACGCACCATCTGTTCAACAACTTCAAAGCCGCATACGGCACGGTCGACCATGACGAGCTATTGAAAATCGTGTACGAGAACGGCAGTGCTGTATGCGGATTTCGGGAGAATTGTCAAGTTCATTCGAATCACGCAAGGGGCTTCGACAAGGCATTATGTTCAACGTGGCGCTAGACGGTGTTATTCGATGAGCGGTGGGCGTAATGCGAGGCACGATTTTCAACAGATACAGTTAACTTATCTGCTTTGTCGACGACATTGACATATTTAGTCGGCAGATCATCTGGGGCGGGGGAGAAAATCTACCGCAAATTGAAACGCGAAGCAGGAAGGATTAGGTTGATGCAAAATACGTCCTAGACGAATGTTGGCCTGCGGGTCCGAGTTCGACCGAGCCCGCTTGTCCGGCAATATCAAAGTCAAGATCGACGGCGACGAGCTGGAGATAGTCGAAGACTTTGTCTATCTCGGCTCACTCACTGGTGACCGCAGGCAATAACCACAGCCATGAGATTCGGCGGTGAATGATAAGCGAAAGTCGTGTCTACTATGGACTCCACAAGCAACTCTCGTGACCAACCCCGGTAGCCCATCTTAGGCTAGGCACCAGACAAGCAGGGACACAACGCAAGTAGAGTATCTTCTTCATGTCACCGCAAGTCGGGCAGATTGATTCGAATCTCTGATGATACTTCAAGAACCATTCGTGGTCAGTCAAGAATAACGTCATGTCTAATAGTTAGCTTCACAGTGTTTTCGCATCATCCTGACGTTTAGGTTCAAAAGATGGGTCCACCTTCCTTTCGTTTAGCTATCCTACAGCTGCTTTCAGTTAGCAATCGTTTGAGGAACTTTCCTAGCGATGTTTCCTGATATAGGTATCCCTGATCCATCGGAATTTTGGAGTCCTTGGCATCCGCCATACCCGTCTCTCGAATGATTTGATCGATGTACTGCTGCTGGTTCACGAAGAAATCGGCTTTCTCGTCTCGCTGAACCTCAATTCCGAGATAGTAGCGGATGTCTCCGAGCTCACTTAGTTCGAAGCAGCTATCAAAGTTTCGTAAAGCTCATTTTCCGCGCTGGGTACTACCACCAGCCATCAACGTACACCAGCACGTAACAAGCTTTTCTGTCCTATACCTTCCGATAGAGACATGGATCCGCTTTGCAGCGCTGTAAACCCTGCTTGCAAAGCGCGGAATACAGCTTGGAATTCCACCGGCTTCGAAAAGTAAACACCGGGCTCGTTCAACGATAGACCGGTTGACTTGCTCCACAGATGAACTTGCTCAGCCAATCCATTTTGCTCCGGGGTGTGATCGGTGAATGTTTGGTGTTTGATGCCAAGTCGTTCCAAAAAGTTTTGGAAACCAAGATTTGTGTACTCCTTTCCATTGTTCGTTCGAATGGACTGTGGAAGGACTGGAACGCTTGCAGCACCTCGGACTCGGACTTCGTCGCCAAAAAATAGACGAAGATCTTCCTGGATTTATCGTCCGCAAATTTGATGTTTTTGTAGCGATTCTTTCCAATCGAAGGTTCCTTCATCGACCCGCAAACGTCTGAATAGACCACCTCAAGCACCTCGCTCGCTCGTGAATACAGTTCTCGACAATTTGGCTAACGGAGAGCAAGTTTGTCGAGAAACCCGGAGTGAACTGGACATTTTGACCTTTGATTTCACCTTGGTAGACTCGTGACTTCAGTTTCGTATCCCCGATGGACACAACATCCATCGCTTCTTGATTGGAAGCATCCACTGTATCACTTCCTCGGCACCTACTCTCGATCCGATTTTCGTCGTTGGTTAAATGGGATGTGGCCCTTGAGTCGAAGTACCACTCAACATTTCGAGCTTGATCTACCGTCGACAGCACCATGCAAAACGAGTTGTCCTTTCTGACTCCTTTCCGGTTCCTCTTTGGGCAATTCCTGGCAATGTGTCCGACCTTCGAACACGCATGGTATCTCGGACCTTTCGGCTCTTCGCTGTGGGACTTCAATTCATGATGACTTCTCGGTTGGGTTTGAGAATTGTGTTGGACCTTCCGGTAGTTCTTGTTAACGAGTGCAGAACCTACCGCTGGATCCTCGTATTCTTGGTTTTGATGAGATCACCTTTGATCGCCGATCCACAATTCTCGAGCTTCGTGCTGATCAAGTTTCTGAGCAAACCAGAGAGCGTTCCGTGCCGGAATCTTCAAACGCTCTCTCAAGAATCGACCAGACCTCATATGCAGTATGGGCTTCCTGAACATAATCGGATCTAAAAGTAGGATTATCTTGGCCTTCGCCTTGCGATTTTTTCTAGGATCAATCGTTTGCCTCGCATCGGTAGCAGTTACGGTCGGCTTCACCACATCCCACAGCTCCTCCATTTCCAGGTATGTACGCACGGCAAACTTCCAACTGGACCAGTTGTCGTGCCCTGTTAGCCTTTGGATTCCGGGTACACTTGAGATTGAAGCGCTTAGACCATCACCACCGCCAGAACTTCCAATTGCAGAAAATATCTTCGGTTATTCAAATCTTTCTGACTGGGCCCATAACCTCTTGAAGTATGGTGTTTCGGCAGAGTTCAAGAAGACACGTCTTTGAAGATTAAAGTTGTATTTGTGAATGAAAGAAAAACTTAAGAGCTAATGACATTGGAGTATCTTGATTGCTGTGATTAGTTTCATCTGCAACACTTTCCTCCGTGTGATAAAATTTGGTATTACCAGCATCCACCAGGTTTTTTTTTTTATTTATTTGGTTCTTAGGATTTTAATATCTGGATGTCATTTATCCCTCACATCCAGGCGCGGTCCTATGGGGGGGGGGGGGTGATCGGGGTGATCACCCCCCCCCCAAGCGGCAAAAAACCGTTAGAAAAAACCCACAAAAGCTCGAATTTCTATTACAAGTTGAAACTTTTCTTAGTAGATGTGCTTTTCAATTTTCAAAATTTTCCACTCCGTGGGGGTGATTATTCCACAAAAAAGTGAATTTATCACAAGAGGCTCAATATTGAAAAAAGTCGGTCCACCAAACTCAAGCAGCTGTAACTTGCGATTTACTGGACTAAATTATACCAAATAACTTTTGTTGATAAGTAACTCTACAAAGGTGTGGTTTTTAGTGTTGATTTCTAAATGGCTATTAATGAAATGTAAGGACAATTTTTTTTAAACTGTCACTAATTTTCTTGATATGCCTAAATTAACACTAAACATACCGACACTTTGTATATACCTATTCATACCGCGAGTTTTCGCTAAAACTCCCTTGTTTCTCAACCGATTTCTACCAAACTTATAGTTTTGAAAAGCTTATAATTCGACTCAAATATGTTTCTCAGACAATTTTCAGCTTCAATCAATAACTTTAAAGTTATTCACAGTACAAGAAAAATTTTATGAAAAAACATGCTTCAAGAAAAAGGTTGTAAATCAGTTATTAAGTGCTCGAAAAAAAATTCACTTAGTGCATGAGAAAGCTGAAGTTAGAAGCTATATGTTGCACATATGGAACATTTTTTTTAAATTTTCTAAGATCATGGCCATAAAAAATGTAAAAAAGTTGTGTAAAACCCGTACTTTTCAATCAATCAACCGCCAATGCTGTTCCTGTTACAGTAGAAAATTTTGAAAAAGTGAATTAAAAAGTAGACGTAATTTGTCACATTTTGGCATCTTTAGAATTTTTAAATACTGAATACATAATTTTTGACAGCTTTTCAAAGGTATAGTTGTTTTGCGAACTTTTTATTAATCTGGATTTTCTGAAACAATCCCTACACCCAAATTCAGCTTTGCACTGGATTTTGAGTACGTTAACGTATAGTTTAGGCAATAAAACTATATGCAAAAGAAAGCAAATTTCATGCCGGTTCTTTTGATGTAACTGCATTGGCAGTGCAATGCTTTACAAAAATATAATAAATATATTTCTGAAAGTAAAACTAGAAAAATTGAGCTAATGCTTGTTTGTTTTTTCGTTTCTTTTCATCCGTCTTCGTGTGCAAAATAGCTTTGAGATATCACCACCCACTGCGCCCGTCTGCCAAGCAAGAATTTGTGCTGAATTTTCAAAATTCAGAAACTACCTCACTGTTTTATTTATCATATTTTTGTCAAGCATCGCACCGCCAATGTAGTTACGTCACTAGAACCGGTATGAAATTTTCTTTCTTTTGCATATAATTTCTTTGCATAAACCTTACGATAACATACTCAAAATCCAGTGCAAAGCTGAATTTAGGTGTAGGAATTGTATCAAAAATCCGAATTGATGAAATATTTGAAAAACAGCTACCTTTGAAAATTCGTCATAAATTATGTATTTCGTATTTTAAAAAATCTAAAGATGCCAAAATGTGACAAATTACGTCAACATTCCAACTCATTTTTTGAAAATTTTCTACTGTAACAGGAACAGCTTTGGCGGTTGATTGATTGAAAAGTACGGGTTTTACACAACTTTTTTACATTTTTTATGGCCATGATCTTAAAAAAAAATTGATTAAAATTTCCGTATGTGCAACATATAGTTTCTAACTTCAGCTTTCTCATGCACTAAGTGAAATTTTTTTCGAGCACTAAATAACGGATTTATAGCAATTTTCCTGAAGCATGTTTTTTCATAAAAAATTTCTTGGACTTAACACAACTTTGAAATAATTGATTGTAGCTGAAAACTGTCCGAGAAACATATTTGAGTCACATTATAGGCTTTTCAAAAATATAAACTTCAAAGAAATCGGTTGAGAAAAAAGAAAGTTTCAGCGAAAACAGTGTAAACCGTCATTTGACCGCTCGTGGTATGAATAGGTATACCACATGCGTTATTCGAAAACCACGGAGGATATTATAGATTCGCTGGTTGTTTTATAAAAGGATGTGTAAGTTATGTAGAAGGATATTGAAATGAATATTAAGAGAAACTTTGATAAAGTTTTCACTATTCATCTCTTGTTTCATCCTTTTTTAAATACATGCTGTTCAGTGAAATTCATGGGTGAAGGAGGAGCAGTGTGCAGCTTGTATTGTAGACTTATTTGAAACTGACCATTCCCCCCTCCCTCACAATCCCTCCCCCTTATGTCGATCACTCAAATGATCGTTTTTTCACCAGATATAAACGTTCCTTTATATTGACTGATTTTTGAAAATTGAAAAATCACCCCCCCCCAAGAGCCAACTCTAGGACCGCCCCTGCTCACATCCAGTTGTACGTTGCAGACTTACTAGAATACTATAGTAGAGTTTGATCTCTCGGCTGCTGCATTGCTCGGTCCAGTTGTTGAAGTCCCCAGAAATATCCTGGGACTTCTACCCGTGGATTCCTCGACGATTTTATCGAGCATACTGCCAAACTTTTCCACGGACCACCTCGAAGATGCATAGCAACTACAGGAGAAAACCCGTTCTCCAATATCATCCAGCCCGACGCTTTTATTGTGGCTCCAGTGACTATAGTAGACTCGTTCTTGGACGAACAATTATGCGAGTTTATGGTTTACTTACGAATCTTAGAGTTCTTTCGCAGATGGGGCTTGCGATATAGCTCAGTTGGCATATCAGTTGCTTCCTGAGTCGATATCCGTGAGTTCGAGCCCAAGAGTAAACATCGATCACAGTTGTACCGGATAAGTTTTTCAATGACTGTCCGCCAACTGCATCGTTGATATACATAAGTCCCGAATGACATAAAGATGTTAAAACGACTATAATCGAAAAAAGAGTAGTTTTGCATTCTTCAATAATTCTTAACATGGACAAGGCTTGTAATGGACTCTGGTTTTCTCATAAAAAAACATCCCCTTTTTTAACATTGCTTACGATTAAATTTTATTAATCATAATCATGTCTCAGTACATCGATTGTTAACATAAAATGGTGGTGTAGACGCGGCAGAATGGCGAGTGTGTATACATGTTACATAAGTAATATTGAACTTAATTGTTTCATCATTTATGATTTATCTATACGGTTTTGTCTAAACCATCAACAATCATCAGGTTTTTCGGTTTTATTTCCGCTATCAATTCGCACTAAATTTGTTACGTTACAATGCACACTGTTTGTTTTTTTCTTTGTTATATCTAAAAATGCAATTGGTGTAGTACAATAATGAATGAGACCGAATCTGCTTTCTCTCTCTGTCTAAGACAAGGGTGAGTGGAAAAGGGAGATGAAGTACTTAAAGAAGTAGATTTGTTTATACAATCAACATTACACACCCATTCAGCGCTTCTATTTTTTTTTTGTTTGTTTAAAATAATGCCTTCCAATCGACAGGAACCAGCTGTACAGCACACAAAATTAATGCTGAAGGTTTCTTAGTACTGTGTAAAAATAACTAACTAAATTAAATTTGTATAAAAACATATAGGCATAATTACAACCGAACATAATTGGAAATGTTTTAAGTTTTCAGTTCTCATTCCGGCGGAAGTTCCGCCGGAAGTGATGTGGATAAGCGTAAGATTAACGAATAAGTTAGTATTAGTTACAACAATGCGCAGGCTTTTTCTGGTCGGCTAGTTTTACACAATTATTGTTCCCGTCGCTTGAGAATGTCAAACAGAACATCTTGGGAATCATGTTCGCCCGGATCGCTGTCGTCGGAAATGTAGTTCCGATTGTTGACCACCAGATGGTCCGAATCGTCCGCATCCGGGGCATCATTGACCAGAAGAGGTCGATGTTGGTGGCCAGCCTTGAATCGAGCCGTGACGGTTGCGTCGAACTTTTCGCCAATACCATTCTTGGTCACTATCGTCTGGTGCATACCAGACGGATCTTCGTCTTCGTCGTCGTCGTAGTTGGTTGAATTCTCCAGAGTCGCCTGCTGTTGCTCCTCAGTATAGGTCCAGAACTTGTGCACCACGTGACAGCAAATGCCACCGAGGCACATCACCAGCCCCAGCACGTTTATCAGGCTTAGCTGGTCTCCGTAAAGTTCTACAGCTAGGACTAACTGACAGATTTCCTGGAAAGAAGGTATTAAGGCAGGGTTGTCGAGGGTATATTACTAATCTTTGCCAACTTACCTTGAAAATACCAGCGACAGATAGAGTTAAGCTGGAAGTGCTGGTTAGTACGAGAAATTCGCTTACTTCCATAGCAAATGCAATGAACGCTCCAATAGACAGCCGGAGCCAAATGCTCATAATGGCAGATGTTTCAACTTTGTGTAGGTCACTTAGGCCTTCGTAGATTTTTTGTCCTAGAAGATGTGAGAAACGTTAGAATTCCATCATTGCAAAAGACTCCCAACATGCCTTCAAATCCAAGGGTAAACGGCACCACGGCCAAGATCATCCAGGGTTGCATGTGGAAGATCATATCGATGGGATTGTGTAGACCCAGCTTGGACTTCTGCATGATGAGCTGGGCAAAGGTCCATCGGATACCACTCGAGAGGGACGCAAACAGCAGAAAGCAAAACCCTAAGGTATCGAAGTGGGTAGATTTGTACGTGAACAGAAACAGCCCTCCGGAAATCATGACCACGATCGCTCCAAGAGACCAGCTCTGTTGAAAGGATTAATATGAAACGTTTGAGTACTTCGTTAAAGGCTTCGATTTAGTTATGTACCTTTTTCTCTAATTTGAGCAAAATCGCAAATATGAGAATGAATACTATGGTTGTAGATTTGGTCATTGTATATCTGAAAAAAAAAATAAAGTTAGAGAAACCGTACAAAAGGCCCAAAATCATCAATCCTTACAATGAAATCTGAACCAACTCCAGGCCCCAGTTGGAGAAGCCGATATCCATTCCGCTGGCCAATCCGGTTGGTAAAATCTTCCGCACCGACGTTCTCCAGTCCAGCACGATACGGTTCTTCTTGGTGGCACATTTGTAGATTTCGCGAACTACGGCGGACATGACTAGTTTGATACACAGGTGATAAACGACCACCGACAAAGGAAATTTGAACTTCTGCAGCAGCCACCTCTGGTAGAAGGTCAACCCAATGGACAGGGTAAAGTAGCACAGTATAAGGATCAACGTAGCTAGAATGGTATTGGCGAACGTTTTCTTTCGACTCCGACCCGAGGAAGTTCCTCGGCTGGTCACGTGGTACTGTTGCTGTTGTTGCTGCTGCAGCTGTTGATGGTGAACTCCCTTCAAACGACCTTGAGTCTCACCTTCCAGTTCGATCTCCTCGGTTTGCGGTTCATGGTCGATCGTTTGCTTGACCCGTTCATACTTGATGTTGGTCATAGTCGTGGCGGTCGGAAATTTGAAGCACTAGCCGAGGGCTCGATCTCTTCACTCTGGATTTGATATGGTAGGTTTTCGAGGGTTTGTGGTGGTTGTTTCACTCACTGGTAATATTTTTTTTTTGTTTTTTTGGGAATGGCACTGAGTTGCACTCGCTGGGAATGTATCGTGGTATCGCTCAAATTTTGTTCCGGTTTCTCATCATGCGGTATAATACGTATAAATTTTCTGAAAGAAAACAATAGAGTTATTTGACTATCAGTTGCATTCAAAATTTGATTATTTCTATCTTAAAACTAATAACACAAAGTAATATTTTTAGCGAAGCCCGTGAACAGTATTAAGAAGTCTAAAATCGCAACTGTTTTAGCGATTTTAGCATTACAGATTTTTTTTTTATTCGACATACCCCAAGGTTGAAGCTAGGGACCTTTGTTGTTTACTATATATTACAATTATCTATTTATATACACCCAAAATTCTGCCTTTACTCTTATCATGAGTTCTCAGTATTTCAACGTCATTGGCATAAGATGTAAACGCGGGCGGCGATGATTCGATTTTAGACCGCCGGCATTAACTTCTCAGCGCAATCGCATTGCGTATGACTGAAGGAAACAAACGTTTGCATGTCCCTCTCTCTACAAGATAAAGAACGATGGAAAAAATACGGATAAAATTATTCGTCACGGTTTCGAAGGAATTCTCGAATTTCTCCTGTACCTTCATGATTGCTCAGTATGGGTGGAACTGGCGGCAGTTGGGTGGGTTAAGGTTTTTTGAACAAACTGGACCTTTTTCTCTGCATTCCATTCTTGAACTTTTTTGATGTAATGACAGCTTGCCAAATCCGGCCAAATGATTACGAGATGGTCGTGGGATCGAAAATTCTTTTTGGGAGACACTCTTTTTGGTTAAGTTCCGATGTCATTGTCTTATTTGTAACGGAAACTTTCGTTTTTTTTTGCCACAGCTGCAAATGCTCTGCCAAATCAGTTGGGAGCAGTCTTCGACAGGTTCTGTCCAACTGCCCGAAGGAAGAGAAGAAAATTCTACTGAATCTATAAAAAAGCAAGCTGATGGAAGAAATATGAATCCGATCATTCCGAGTAAAAATGAGTAAAAAGGAACCATTATCACAAAACTGTGTACACAAAAGTTTAAATTGACATAAGCCACGGAGGAATAAGGATGAATAACACGGTAGTGTTAAAATCCCAGACAAATAAACAAACAAAAAAACAAACAAATCTGCCAAATCATAAATTTTCGTGCAAATTTGTATGTTGGTAATATGTTGGTAATCCACCATGGGTGCACGGATTCACCGCAGTTTTACCAAAGTATGAACACCTATGCATTCTTCGTATTACAGTCCGGCATATCTCTAATGCATAATTTTCCATACCCGGTACCATGGCTTCGTGTTATCTGTTCTGGCTGTGTGTATTTCGTGTCAATGTTGGTGTTTATTTTGGATGAATGTTTCAATCACCTCCGCAACCATTCAAAAATTTA
>NC_073693.1:36984157-37009157 GCF_029784155.1 Uranotaenia lowii
CAAAACTGCTATATTTCTTTTGCAGGGCTGGTAGTGGTTTGACAATGGAAAAGTAGTGACTTTAGTGACCAAAATTTGAAAAAAAAGTGACCAAATAGTGACTTTGAGGACCGAAAAAAGTGACCAAATTGTGACTATGTAGAACGAAAAAAGTAACTTAGAAGTTAGGGGGGGAGGGTAGGGGGTTTTCGTTTTCGAAATTCAAATTTAGATAAAAATAATAACAATACCAAAAATGAAAAATTGAAAAGGAAAGGGTTTTCCTACACAGTTTGTCACTCATGTTCAACACACAAACTAAAAAAATGACTGATAAACAAAATTTTGGAAACATATAACAGTGAATGTTTGAAATTTTCGATAAGTCAAGAAAGTAAGAAATAAATTAGTTTCAAAAGAATTTCTTAGCAAATTTAAAATTAATAAAATCTGAGTTCTAAAATAAATGTCCAATCTTGTACAAAACTTACCATGAATGGATGTTAGGAAAATGATAATAATTGTTAATTTTTATGCATCTAAATTTGGAATTCTTTTCCTCATTTTCAACTGGAAGTTTAGTAAGAAATTCCTCTATCATTTTTTAATTTGAACAAAAAATATTTAATCACGATTTAAAATGTGAATTACTGATAACTGAATAAGAAAATAATTTTTAACAGAATTTATTCAATGTTCTATGATTGATAAAAAGAAGAATATATTTATAATTATTTTAAAAGTGCCAGTTATATAAGCCAGACAAAAAACCTTTAATTAAAAAAACTGATATTAAAAATAATTAGTTCAAAACTTTTGTTATTAATATTGAAAGCACAAATCAAATACAAAGTTAGTTAACACTGCGTATTCAAATTTATTTTTAAAGTTGCTACTTAGAACAATTTTTCAAACTTTTTAGATTAATTTAAAAATCATGATCGATCCAAAAAAACACATGATTTCATATAAAAAAATATTAATAAAAAGATTTTAAGATTTCAATCGCAGGTTTTTAAGCTTTAAATTACAAGCTCTGAGTATTTTGTCTCTTTTGATTAAAATATTGGGTCCTGAAAGAACAGAAGGTTGAAATTATGTTTTATTATTTTAAATTTGGAGTTAAAGGCTTATGGTTGAAGAACACGAACATTTAGAATTTAAAAACAATTGTTAAAAATATGTCTTAAAAATTTAAAAAGTTTGATTAAAAAAAAATCCGGCGAGTTGATTAGAAAATTGAAAAAAACTGTACAATAAAATTCGGTAAATTTATTTGAAAATTGAAAAAACAATATGGAAATAAAAAAAGATTAGTTTTTAAAAACATTTCAGGAAGAGTTTTTCAATAAACGTGTTTCACTATAACCATTTTGGTGCTTATTTTTTTAAATTATTGATTTGGTAAATAGTGTCCTAAACTAGGAATTTTGTCAAATTCGGCCGAACACATTTAGTTTTGGTGATAAAGAGTTTATTACTAGTAAAATCCAACATTAATAGATAACTGATTATGGAAAAATGTCATCCCAAGTATTTTTGACATCACAGCAGAAAGTGTTAAAAAAACTTGATTTTATTTAAAGCTCATCAATTCATATAAAACTTTTATTTTTAAATAATATGTTTTTGATTTGAGTTTTTGTAAAAAAAAGTGCAGAAACTTCTCTAAAGATTTTTAATTATTTTCAAAACCAAAATTATTTGAAATTACCGTTTAAATTCATTGCACCTAAGAATAATGTAAATTTTGTGGCCCTGTGTAAATTTTTAAAACCCTTTTTTTAAGTATTTAGAAGAACAAAAAAACACGAAATAAAATTGAGTATGAAATTGTTTTTTTTTAAGAATATTTCATATCAACATAACATTTGTTATGACATAAAAGATTTTTTTAATAAAAAAAAATGGTTTGTTTCAATCTCAATCTTAGTAACACTTCTTAATAAAAACCCATTCTAAAGACGAGATAGGGTTTTTGTATATCAAGTTTTGAGTTCCAATACAAAAGGTTGATTGAACTAAAAATTAAAATCTACAATCAAAGTTAGTTTTAATTCATGAACGTCAAATAATGTCGTAGATCGAAATGTCTCAAGCCAAAGGTGATTTATGTCGAAATTCCGCCGGAGGCGAAAAAATTTTCTGACTGACTGATCATGTTATTTACCGTTACTACCGTCAATATTAACACGCGCAATTCAAATTACCCTTTCATTGGTTTTTTTCGGTAAAAAGTGACTTTTGGTGATAAAAGTGACCATTTTTCGGAAAATAGTGACTTTAGTGACCAAATGATGAAAAAAGTGACTTTTTAGTGACTGACCCAAAAAAAGTGACCAAGTCACTAAAAAGCAGGGGTGTCATACTCCTCAAAAAAGCACAATGTGTTCTAAAAGCACAATGTGAACGCAAGCTTTCTAGAACTGCGCGCACGGCGATAGAATATCTACTGCTCGCTCTCTTACTGCGCGCCGATAATCGAATTTTCTGAAAGGTTTCTCACAATGATGAAAAACACAATGAGCTGATTCACTCTGCTCAATGTGCTGCCCAATGTGAACTCTGGCTTTAGAAATTTCCTGAGCACTCTTCTTCGTTTTATTTTTTCTTCTCATCGAAAGAATCATCATCGTTCGTCCAGTCCGGCACGAAGACACACTGGCTGCTTGCAAGGAAGAAAATAACTCATAAACAAGCAACAGCAACAACACAAACAAAATTCGGTCGAGCTCGGCCTGCCGAATGCCGACCAGCGATGCCACGAAAATCAGTACCATCAGTGTATTGAGTTCTATTAAATTGGTACATGTATGGACGAAGATCAGACGCATTTATGATAGAAATTTTTTTTGTGGCAACGGTGTTCGGCAGCCGGCAGACCGAGCCCGCCCAAATTTCGGCTGTGTTGTTGCTGTTGCTTGTTTATTGAGGAAGAGTTTGCTTTCGTTTGTTGGATTCAGCGTTGTGGTGGTATACTGGTACACATTGTGCAGCTCAATGTTCTGAGGGCTACCACTGCGTAGCTCAGTGATTTGCTTCGATGTGGCACATTGATGGACAGCTAGCTCAGGCAGTGCTCGGTTTTGCTCTCTCAATGTGCTATGGAAAAACTGCACATTGAGCTCATTGTGTGAGCGAATGACACCCCTGCTAAAAAGTGACTCGCTACCAGCCATGCTTTTGTTTCTCTACCGATTTTTACAAAATTTAAAGTTTTAAAACCTTGTACTGTTACTTAAATATGTTTTTCAGACAATATTCACCTACATCACTTCAGTTTTCCGTTATTCAAAGTCTAAGAAAAAAATCCGAAAAAACATGCATCGTAAAAAAGAATTTAGTTTAGTAGCAACGGAATGCTCGAAAAAATTCACTCTAATTTCCAAGAAAGCGAAAGTTTGAAGCTATACATTTCACATAAGGATATATTTTTTTAAATTTTTTGTAGATCATGAAAACAAAAAATTTAAAAAAATGGTGTAGAATCCGTACTTTTCAATTAATGAACCGTAAAAATTGGTCAAGTCACTCCAGATAAATTAAAAAAAAAAAAAGTTGACGTTATTTGGCACATTTTTGGATTTTGAGTATTTCAAAATACAAAACACAGAATTTGAGACGAATTTTCAAAGTTAGCTGTTTTTCAAACTGTGTTTTAGTTTGAATTTTTTTTCAGATATGCTTGAACTCAAATTGAACTTTGCACTGGATGTTGAGTATATTAACTCAAGATTTCCACAATAAATTTATATTCACTAGAATATAATCGCTTATGAAATTACACCACTAGAATCGGTATGAAATCGGCTTTCCAATAAATATAAATTTATTGTGGAAATCTTACGTTAATATACCCAAAATCCAGTTAAAAAATTGAATTTAAGTGCAAAAAATTCTGAGAAATTGCAAATTGATAAAAAAGTTCGAAAAACAGCTATCTTTGAAGATTCGTCAAAAATTCTGTATTTCGTATTTTGAAAACCTAAAAACGGTTAAAATGTACCAAATTCTTTCAACTTCAAAATCCGTTTTTCAAAATTCATCTGGTTTGACTTAAACAATTTTTACGATTCATTTATTGTTAAGTACGGTTTTTTCACCAATTTATGTCATTTTTGTGGTCATGATCTTGAGAAAAACAAAATATATATCCTTATGTGCAACGTATAGCTTAAGCTTTCTTGGGAACTTAGTGAATTATTTTAGTATTCCGTAGATGATCTTATTAGAGTTACAGTACGAGGTTTCTTAAATTACAAATTTTGTAAAAACCGGTTGGGAAACAAGAGAAATATATTGGTTTTAGTCAGGAGTGTCAAATTGACATTGCAGGGACTGTAACGGGTAAAAATATCTGGGACGGATGGGGGTTAAAAAAATTAATGTTCACGGTAGAATTTGCGGTCCGATTATTTTGATGATTGAAATTTGAACCAAGTTTTTTCTTCAGAAACCTTAAATTTGTTATGATTACAAATAGAAACATTTTAGTAATGTGTTCCTAGGTTTGTGTTGCATCAAAGTCATATTTAGGATGATTCGATTGAAATTTACGATTTTCGATCAGATGACTTGTCAAGCTGAACATTTCATCAGAGGAAAGTTAGGTTAACTTGCATTCACAAAATTAGGAAAAAGCATCATAAAATAACACATAATAACAAAAAAATTAATTTTAAACTTTGAAAAAAATAAGCCTAAAAATTAAAGTTGAATATAAACCAAATTGTGAAAAAAAAACTATTACTATCTGGAGCCACTCTCATACAATATAATAAATAAAAAGCCTTGTTTTGTATGTATGTTACGCCTGAACTCTAGAACTAGTTGTCATGTTGACGTGAAAATTCGCATGGAGAAGTTTTTGGAGCCAGGAGCGATACCAGCAAAGTTTGAAAATTTTCCCTCTAATTAAAAAAGGAGGCCACCGTACACATTTAAGATAGAATTTAGTGCTCGTTAAACGTGGGAAAGTTTTAACAAATTTAATATCTAAAAATGATTAGAAAAGCTGATGCAGTTGAATTTAAAACCAAATTTCAAGCAATTGGTTGTTGTGAACAAAAATTATTACTCTCTAGAGCCACTCTTTAACTATCCAAAAAAATAAAAAAAGCCTTGTTTTGTTGGTATGTCACGTCAGGACACGAAAACTACTGAACAGATTGACGTGAAAATTTGTATGAAGAAGTTTTTGGGGCCAGGAACGGTACCAGCGATGTTTGGAAGTTTTAGCTCTTATTAAAAAAGGGGCCACCATACAAATTTAGGACAGAATTTAGTGAAACTTGTTAAACGTGGGAAAGTTTCAACAAATTTAATATTTAAAATAATAAGGAATGCGGATGCCGTTTAATTGAAAACCAAATTCCAAGCAATTGATTGTTGTGAACAAAAAAATATTACTCTCTGGAGCCACTCTTTTACCATAGAACATATAACAACAAGTTCAAATTTAATCAGTGTTGGGTACACTTTTGAGTATCTACAATTCATTTTATTTCCAACCGTACCGGATGTAATGAAACGGAAGTGACATGTTTGTGGATTCCGCAGGTTTAAATTTGAAGGTTGCCCGGTGTGGTTTCGCGCTCTGCACGTGCAGTCAAATGTTCGGGAATCCATCGAAATGGTTGAAATTTGAACACTTAACTGATACTCACAGCCCACCATCATGATTCATGATTTTGTACCATCATTTGGTGTGGCATTTCATCAGCTCAGCTCAGCTAGGTTTTGGTTGAGATTTTTGCAGAACAAATCCCGTGGCTGAAAAAAGTTTTGAAATCAAGACGCTTTCATAAAAGATTTCCAGCTAACATGAGAATTCTGTAGGGCCCCACAGAAAAATTCCGACAATGACTTAAACATTGTTCTGGAAGCGAAGAAGAAAAAACCCATTTCCAGGGTATCGGCTGGTAAAATTGAAATTCAGCTCACATCGGCCTTTCGTTTCTTTCGAAGAAAACGAACCCGATACCAAATCAGTGTATGGCAACCGTTCATCTCTTCATTCATTCGCTGCAGCAGTCTGTCTTCATTTTTCACCAGACGAATGCAATTGAAATCTGCGAATGTGCAGTTCCCGGCAAATCATTCCGGTGTTCTTGCTGCCATGTTTAGTTTTCACTCCGCAACAGAAAAAAAAGAAGGAATCCCTAGCAAGCTTTCCGACCATGGATGGCGGCCTGCTGCCGTATCAGATATGAGCTATCCTAGCGCCATTTGTGTGCATCCATGCGAAACGGGCATGTCCAACCTCTAGCCGGTGTCCCTCTATCTGACCGGAACCATGCACCGCGTGGTCAGACCACGTGGATCCCTCACCCGGAAGCAGGCTGTTGCTAGATCCGGTCTCCCCAGGTAACCCATTGTTCGCAGCCGCAAAATGATCCGATGCCAAAGCCAATTACAAGAGCGCACTCCGGAAGGCACCGCAACAAAGGCGAGATATCGCCATTGCATTTTGTGGGGTGAATTTCTGATTTTTTTTTCAATGGTTTATTTTTGCACCATACTGC
This sequence comes from Uranotaenia lowii, assembly GCF_029784155.1. Classification (NCBI taxonomy): domain Eukaryota; kingdom Metazoa; phylum Arthropoda; class Insecta; order Diptera; family Culicidae; genus Uranotaenia; species Uranotaenia lowii. Next base: position 36,990,661 of record NC_073693.1, read on the forward strand.
TCTGGAGCTTTTCCCGATTCCATTAACTAGGATGTGGGTGAATTCGAATTTTATGATCGGAAATGAAGCTCCACGAGTTTGAAATTTGATATAATTATGGAAGATGGGCTGGAAAAAATATCCACTTTCAATAACGGGAATTTGAATGGTGAATCCTTCTTCGGTTTTTGCTGAAGTGAACATATTAAATAACTGTCCATCTTTTTTTGTAAAATCTAATTGATATGAAAATAACGTGTTTTTAGGATTGCGTTCTGGGAACAAATCAAAACTATTTTTGTTAAAAATTGTTAAACTGCTATAAGGTTCAGAAGTTGAATCTCAAACACTGAAATAAGAATCTGAAATATGAATCTGAAATCAGAATCTTAAATCAGAATCTGAAATCCTAAATCTGAACCCTATCAATTTCCTAATTCTTATCTTCTGATCCACTTAATTTCACAAAAAAACGGGATAATTTTCAATAAATCATCCCATTCAACAAGACTATTATTCTTTTCCCCATCGACAACTTCCTCCACGAATTCCATTCAAAAATTTATGCGCCATTGACACGCTCCCATCAATCAGCCACCCACAAGGCACGCTCTTAAGCTGCTGCGGTCTCGAAAGCTTTCTGGCATTGCTGGTCGCGCCGAAGGATTGCTCGTCTTGTTGTTGTTGTACTAGCTGGCACCTTTTCGCAAAAGAGCTGCTGCTTTTTTTCGCGTGCCAACCTGTTTCATTTTCCGTTCTTTGTTTCCGTTTCCGGGACCTGGTCATGGTCAGGGATCGTGCGCAAATCCCTCATAATAAAATCACTACGAAAACTCTTCTGATTGCCAACTTTTTAATTACGGGTGCCCGATAATCCAATTGATTCTAGGGTTTGAGCGAACCAAAAAGGCGACCGAAAGCCGCTGAAAATAGTAGGTACCTTCTTTTTTCATTCATTTCCCAGAAAAAGTCCCATCAAAATATGATTATCGGTAGAGATTTTTGGATGTGTACACAAAGTTTGAAATTCTAAACATTCCTCCAAAGCCACGGGATTGGTTCTGCGAAAACCTCAGCCGAGATTTGAGTTGAGCTGAACAAATACCACGTCAAGTGATGGAACACGGTTTTAATGGCGGGTGGCTACAAGTATCAATTAAGTTTTCAAATTTCAACCATTTCGATGGATCCTCCGAACAATTGACCGCACGTGCAGAGCGTGAAACCGCACCGGACAACCATCAAATGGAAACTTCCGGAATGCGCAAACATGTCACTTCCGGCTAACTATTTCCTATACGATCGGATATCAGATTCATTTTATTGGATCGCTTATATTAATGTTAAGAAGCGTGTATGAAGATTCAAAATCACAAAGGCTTCTATCGAGAATAAATACAAGTTTTATAGTGTCTGTACTGTGTGATCTTTTTTATTTTTTTTTCAAAAAATGATCAAATGATCAAGAAAAACCTGAATCTGGATTTTACCCTTTTAAATTTTGGACATGGAAATTAGTCTTGTTTTTTCGAGAGCCTTTTTTCAATTTTCATGTTCAGGCAGCTGAATGTTTAGGACTAAAACAGACATAGATTTTTAAGTCAATAGAGATAGACTAGGGATTTTCGAATGAAAAAGGAAATTTTGATTATTACTATTTGAATTATCCATCTTTTCCTAAAAACGTAGGGAAATTCGGTTGAAATGACGCTTTTAGAGTAATTGTTTTTTGGAACGATTAACATCAATCGATTCCCCGCCATTGTTTTACGTTAGAAGTGATAGTTTACAAGAATTTACCACTCGCAAGGTGGTTGAAATCGAAATAGTCACCTCTTCTTGCTCAAAAATCTCCAAAGTGCAATGATTTGAACAATCATTAAAGTTTCAAATAAATTTTCAATTTTTACAACATTTTAAAAACAATTTAAAATAGCAATTTTCAAGCTTGTTCATTGTTTTTGGCATCATTCCAAATATATTTTGTATCAGAATAAATTTTTCTGACATAGAGCGAGGACATAAAAAAGCTGAAGAAAAAGAATGGCTCCAGATAGTTGTTACTAAAAACCTAACCAGTCCATTTAACTTTTTTGGTTTACATTTTATTTTCTAGGTGTCTTGGGAGAAGTGTTAGAGTGAAATGAGCTTTAAGAGAAAATGTAATGATATTTTTGATCATTTCCCGTATAAGGGAGATAAAAAATCAAACTTCTGAACCACCGTCTTGGACAAACTTGTTTCAATCACAATTTCATGAAACTTTGTGTTTTACGTCGAATTTCTTAAGCATTTATCTTTGGAGTTACTGTGTAAAATGTGAATGTAATCTTTAAAACTCATTTTTTCTATCATAACTTTTTTTCTGTGCGTTTTGAAATTTTCAAAATACTCTACAAAGTTTCTCAAATGATCAAAAAACATATCTTTGATGAACATTATAAGCATGTAAAATGTTAGCATAAGTGGTGTAACTACTTTCGGCAGCTCGCACTAAGGAGTGTTTTCGAAAAAAATGCATCACTTTGTTTTGTGAATTAATTTTCCAATTCATCAAATCAAACATTTATCTAACAATTTTGAGTAAAATGACTCCCCAAAAGTAAACCTTTGGTAGTTTGAAAGTCATTATTTAAGTTAACTAAGTTTCTGCGGTGGACTTTCATACAAGAAAATTACAGTTAAATAGCATTAATCTGGTCAGAAATAACTTAAAACACCCTGAAACAGTGATTGTTGGCAGTCAAAAATTTGTATGTTATTTCTCTTTGTTTAAAATATTCATGGAAGACAGTTTACAAGTGAATAAATAGCAAAATAGAGCCACTACTAATCGTTTTAAAAAATCAGACCGAATAAGTTTCCCAAACCTTTTATAAAACTTGAATTTGTTTGTTTTTAAATAATTTTAATGTTTACGTCTTACGTACTGTTGTGTATTGTATTTTCGAGCTTTGTGGCCTATACCAAAAACAATAACTTTGCCATAAAATACTCCGAAGGAGTTATCGAGTTGTATATAAAAACAAATAAAATCAGGAGCTACGCTCAGTTATATCTTATACATCAAACTCTAAACATCTCGTTATTTTCTTGAGGAAACTCATTTTACGTACAAGGTTGCCGAAAAAAAATTCTGTGTTTTTGACAAAATAAATTCTCGAATTCTGTGATTTAAACTTAAAATTCTGTGCCTGTTTCTGTGGCGCTTTTTTATGAAGTTCATAGGGAAATCATGTCAAACATGAACAAAATGGAAATTTTCTACTGTTTTAACTGAAAAATATCAATTCAAATTACCTTGTTTTCATATTTTCATAAATTATAGTAATAAATAAAAAGTTGAAAATGACAAAAAAAAATTATAATTTTGGAAATCTGTACAAAATTTAGAAATTCTGTGAATTCTGTGAAAATTTTAAAAATTCTGTAATCTGTGACACAGATTCTGTGACGAAATTTTGCTCAAAAATCTGTGATAATATAGATTTTTCTGTGATTTCGGCAACCTTGCTTACGAATGCAAGATTTTGAAGAAGAAAAAAAACAAGACATTCACTACGAAAAACGAAGTTTTGTCATGAATTTTTCAGAATAATAATGATAAGTTGCAGTTGTTTTGCAAATGCAATATGTCCTCCAAACAAATCAATTCTAACTTTTTGTTAATGGATGTTTTGATAAGTATTTATCGTCCATTAAATGAAGTTGTCCAATACCCAAGTAATCAAAAGTTCGATAGAATGGTCTCTTAAAAGCTTATTCAGCTCTATTTTAAGGCGCTATAGCGTTCTACTCAGCTGAAATTTTAAGTTCTTATTTATACTTTCAAGTTCCATAATCAAAGCTGAGAAGAAGGCTATTCAGCTTTAAATAGAACTTGGAAAAAATAGCAAAAATAAACTGTTTACTCACTTTGAATTCTGGAGTACTTTAATGTTTAACGTTATTTGAATTTTTTTTTATTTTCAACGACTTAAACTTGTTTGAAACAAAAGTATGTAAATCTTCAACAAGCCGCTGCAATTTCCGTTATAATCCATTTTTAAGAGTTGGGTATTTTCAATAGGACTTTTTAGGACTCAATAGGAGGAAGTTAATTATCTGTTTCTGATTTTTTTCATTGTTTGTTGTTTTCAATTTCGCATATTAGTACATTTTATATTAGGTATTCGACTGAAACCAGCAAACAAAATTTCAGAAAATCAGAATTGCACGCTTTATTAAACGTACACAAACATATACAGGATCTCAATGAAACTTAATGTTTCCTCGAAGAGTTTCTTTTACTCAAATCTAAGCGTTCACCTTCCGATGATATGATGGCTAGCATTTTACAAATGCTAAAACCACCAGCTCACAGAAAGTGTAATATGTATGCTGTGACCGGGATTCGATCTCATGACCGTTGGCTTAGAAGACTTGAAAGCTATTCCCTACGCCACGGGCTGTGGCTACGCTTTTTTCGGAAAACCCTTGCTGTTGCTGTTGCTGCGAGAGTTGCTTTAATCGATAAGAACTAAGAAGAGTCAGAATCAGAACTACTATTTTTCTTCTAAAGTAGAAAACGTTCAAACTTCGAAATGCAGAAAGAAAGTGAGTGTATGTAGTTTATTTAAATTGATAAGCTTCGAATATCGCTGATCAATATACATTTCCCAAATAATTTTTACTTTTTTATGTTTCTTCTTCCACTCATTTTTGTCCAATTCGCCTTCGACGTAGGCGGAAGGGCCATTTTTCTTGCTTAAAAAATCTAAATGAGCATGACAGATTGAGCTGTTACCAAGGCACTTAAAAAAAAATTCAAAAAAAACGTGTAAAAAATATCGACACTATTCGAAAAACATTCAAAATTTATAGAAGTTCTGCATGGAACTATAAAGTTCATAAGAAGTTCCACATGGAACTAAAAAGTTCTTTCAAAGTTCCGCATGGAACTGAATAGATCAATGAAAGTTCAAAAGAATGCACAATATTTAAATATGATTTTCGAAATGTGTAAGGCGCTTAGAACGCACAAAAATGTTCCATGACACTTGTAAGAACATGTCAAGTTCGTTGAGAAGTCTCAATTGAGCAGTTACGAAAAATTGTTGTTATTTCTCTTGAGTACCTGTTATTCAGCCAAATTTTAACTTTAAATGCGCCATAGAGTGCCCTAAATGACCCGACTCTTAAAAAAGTTATGCGCTGCAGGCTAAAATTATTCCTTTGCCTAGTACAATATTGCATGCCAAACTTTGGCCAAATCGGGTCACGGGAAGGGGTCGCTCAACGAGTCTGAAGTTGATATGGAATTTTGTGGCATTTTGTTCGGGAGAAATATTAAAAATTAGTTTCTCATCAATAAATTTAGTTCCCTTCGGTCGATTTCTTTTGAATATGATTTTTATTAAAGCTCAAATTAGGAGATAAGATAAAGAAGTTATTAGGCTTCAAAAATAAGCTAACTTTTTTAAGGGTATTCTGTCTCTCTGTTAATGAGGCGTCAATATGTTCGACCACCCCGACTCATTAACATGTTGAAATACAACCTTTAAAAAGATAACCCATTTTTAAAGCCTAGCCACATTTTTATCTCATCTGTAATCGAAATACAGTTTTGGGATGAAATATTTGTCACAGTTTAGGCTTGAAGAAAGACCATATTCTAAATAAACTGGCTGAAGGTAACCAAAATTATTGATTTTTCATGTTGGTTCATGTTCAAAATTGGTTTTTCATGTTTCTCCCTAACAAAATGTTTCAAAATCCCATACAAACCTCAGGCTCGTTTTGTGACCCCTTCCCGTGATCCGATCTGGATCAAATTTGGCATGAGATCTTGTACTAAGCCTAGGATCAATTTTAGCCTGCAGCGCATAACATTCCCATACAAATTTATTTTATTTATTGTACGAAATTTTTCGTACAGGATGAATCTTAACCTAAATTCTTAATTCTATTCACAAAGACATCCTTACTTATATTAAATTAATACAATTCAAGAACAACATTAAAAGCTCGAATACAAGTACTGAGTGGATTGTTGTATCCATAGCTTGTCCTGTTAAATGGTAACACAAGCCCAACATGGTTTCGGAGATTACGAGAAGGGGTGTTAATATTGATATTTGAAAGCAAAGTTGAGCAATCGATACGATTTGTAAGAAGGTCAAATATAAATTTTCGCTGTAATTTAAGGCGTCTAGCCGAAAGAATTTCTAAGCCAATTAACAAGCAGCGTGAAGGATACGGCGGCAGCCCTGCAGGATTAGTCCAAGGAAGCTGACGAAGGGCGAATCGGATAAAGAATTTTTGGACTCGTTCTAGTTTGAGGGCATGTGTGACGTGATACGGTGCCCAAACTGGCGCTGCATACTCAAGTATACTACGCACCAATGAGCAGTATAAAGATTTGAGAGCATAAACGTCAGTGATAAATGCTGCGTTACTGCGAAGGAAGCCCAGCACAGAAAATGCTTTGGCTGCAGTTAGCGAAACATGTTCGTTGAATCTTAGTTTGCTATCAACTACCACACCTAAGTCACGATTAGAACTAACCCGCACAAGGACAGTCGAACCGATTGCGTAGCTAAATTTGATAGTAGTCAGACACCGAGTAAATGAAACTACTTTACATTTCTTGATGTTAACGGCCATTCCGTTTTCATCGCACCACATCAGGAGCTGATCGATATCATTTTGCAAGACAGTACAATCTACGATGGAAGCTATTATTCGGAAGATTTTGAGATCGTCCGCGAAGAATGATTTTCCAGATTTTAATCTGTATGCGAGGTCGATGATGTATAGGATGAAAATTAGCGGACCGAGCACGCTCCCTTGAGGAACCCCCTGAGGTGATTTTGAATAGCGCTGAGGCTTCGTGATTCACTTGAACGAATGCTTTGCGGTCTGACAGATACGAATTCAACCATTCAACTATACACCTAGGAAAGCCCAGATGTAAGAGTTTGTCGATTACAAGAGTATGTGGAACTAGAACGAACGCTTTTGAAAAATCTACATATATGGAGTCTATCTGGCGACGAGATTGAACTGCAGGGAACAGCGTGTTAGTATAGTCCATTAGGTTTGTCGTTGTTGAACGTCGCTCAACAAAGCCATGTTGAAATTCGCTGATCAATGGTTTTGCAGCGTTGCTCAAAAACCGATGGACGAGCGTTTCAAAGACCTTTCCGAGAACACAGAGTATCGAATTCCACGATAGTTTTCGACAAGTTGGATACTTCCTGCCTTGTGAATTGGTACCATCTTAGCAGTCTTCCATGCTGACGGGAACGTACCCTCAGCTAGCGAACGGTTGAAAATCAGTGTAATTGGGATCAGCCAGCGCTTTTTAACAACCTTTCACGAAAAATGGTGTTAGTCCATCAACTCCAGGACCTTTGGTAGTGTCAATTTGGGGCAGTCTAGTGTGCATCGTAATTATTTCTTGTTAAATTTCTATTAAAATACTCCCCCTCCAATGGACAGGTCTTTCGCATGGGCCTGCTCCAGGCCCCAAAAAAATTCCCTGACCCGTCTCAGTCTAGTGATTGAATCATTTAAATAACGTAACAAATTGGTGGAATCATATTTAAAATCAGGAAAATCGCGTTACATTACGGTTTTTTTTAAACCAGTAGATAATTTTTTTTAATTTAACGAATTGTTTAGACCTGTTCAAACAATTTTATCTTCTTGGATTGCTAAAAATTATTTTAACGAAAAAATTTCAAAATCGTTTGATACGAATTACTACTGGGTACTAAACTAAACCTAAGTGCCAACTTCAATAATCTCGCAATGATGATGATCGATTATAATTGATTATTATAATAATCAATTTGAAAAATTTATAAAAGTAATGAATGAGAGCACAACGTGGCTCCAGAGAGCTACAAAGAGAGCTCTCTCAAAGAATTGAAAAATTAAACTTTTGACCCCTAGACGTTGCAGGTTTAAATTGATCCAAGGTTTACCACAACGTTTCTGGGAACATTTGGGCAGATTGGATAATGGGAAGGGGTTGCACAACGAGCTTGAAATTTGTATGGAATTTTTAAACATTTTATTCGGGACGAACATGAAAAGCCACTTTTTCATCAATCACTTTGATTTTTATTGTCGAGTTCTGTTGGTTTGTAGTTAAAAAAAAAAATATGACAAATATTTCATCCAAAGATCGCATTTCGGTGACAGTTATGATGCAAAAGTTATTAAGCTTAAGAATCAATAAACGAAAAGTCCAAGGTTTTAAATTTTTTTCTCCATGTAATTAAACTAAATAAATGGAATTCTATCAACTTTTCAACAAGAAAAATACTCGGTAAATAATTACCTCAGTTTTCTTTTCGCACTTGTGAAGCCTTGAGTTTGTGCATCAATTAAATTTGAGGAGCCAGCAAGCCAAGTTCGCTAATAGAAACCAGCCGTTCGTAACTTTTCCAACAGCAGAAACCCAGAATGAATGAGTTATCCTTCTTCGAATCTGCTGTTGTTAGGAGGAATCACTTCTAAGGATACCAGTAGAATGAAGAAAGCAAACCACCTCAGAATCTTACCAACCAGTACCAGGGCAAACGATTGAGCCGCCAAGTTAGTTTTCTGGGGTGTAGTTTTGCAGCAGTTCAACAACAACAAACACGGGAAGAGATAAACCGGTACCAGACACGGTGAAAAGTTGTATGGATTCACCCTTCAAGTTTTGATCTGCATCAAACAGCGCAGATTACTAACCTACTGTAGCTAGGTTGGAGCTTCCATTCTCGGGGCCTTGTAACAAAAATTGAACCGGCACAAGTTTCTTCTACCAGCCAGCCAGTCAGCCAGTCGGATGCTTATTTTCATTCCAACTTGATTCGTTCTATTTGGAATAAGGGGGAAGTAGAAGAGAAAGAAGGGAATCCTTCCTCCTTACGGAGTGTAGTTTTCTTGTAGACTTTATGTATCCTGTTTTAGTTATGGAACAGCAAACGTTCTACCACCTTCCTTTTAGCATAGGTACATGGGGTGTCTTCCGACTTTCGAAGGCACACTTTCGACGGATGGAACACTAAACACTTTGCCCGACTGAAACTTTGCCAAAGTAGTTGAGCAGGAATATTCAGATAAGCCATGCCAGGCAATATTAGTCGAACAGAAGCGCGCTAACTTTGACATAACATAGCCATACATTCTGGCGTAGATAACAAGTTGTACGTGTAGGTGTACAGTGAGCGAAATAAGAATAGCACCACTATGTGTTTCGCTTGTTAAAATATGAATGATAGAAAATTACGAAAATTTTCTCCCACAGTTTGTTCTGAATTACTTAACGGATAAATCAAGCATAAGTTTACTTTTTTTAGACGTTGCAATTGGCGTTGAGGACCAAATATGTGAAAAAAGGGTGCGAAATAAGAATAGGACCACTTGAGTTTTTCAACAAAAACAAGATTATTTTTAAAAATTTACTGTGTAAAAGTGAATAATAATGCTTCTATGAATTATTTGAATAGATAACTGCATTTTAAGAAGTTTTCCAGAATTCCAAAGGTTTTCAAAGGTATTAAAAGGGGGTTTTAAGAGATGCTCCTTTAGCGTTAAGAAACCTGATATTTGAGCTATAAAACTTTATCAAACTGCTTGATTTCTACTTTAACATTCATAAGTATGATGCAAAATGATGAAACATAGATTTGAGGCTGAGTTTGAATCCTAAAAGCAGGTTGGAATTTCAAAAATACAAATGTTTTTTAATAGTCAAACACCATTTCTCTAGTTTTAAGTCATAGATGGCAGCACTATCTTGCCATTAAACCAAATTCATGCCCATTTTCGAATATCCGAGATAAATTAGGAAGTGCTGGATGATTTTGGTCAAGAAATAAATACATGTACCATGTGAACGCTTTGGAAATTCTAAGATCACTAAATCCAAAAAAAATTAGAACTGTATCAAGGTCACTAAAAGTGAATTTTTTGGACCGATTATCAGAATAAAGTTATACTTTGCGATGAAGCTTGATGGACCAGACGGCTAGCAGTATTATTGGTATGATTTGCAATTGAATCGGAAGTTGAGATGAACAGGAATTTTGGCGGTTGTACATTTTTGTGCTGGTGATTCTTTTGCAAATCCGGAAAAGCTTTCTGCAGCGTGAACTTCCACAAAACTGTAATGGGAAAATACCTCAAAATGATGAATATGGGCCTCAAGAAACCTGGAAAATCAATATTGAGACTAAATTTGGGTTTAACTGCAAGATAGTGCTGCCATCTACGACTTGAACTGAAAAAATTTTGGTTTACTGAACAAAATCAAAGTTTTTGATATCCAACCAATTTTTTTCTGATTAAAAATTAATACCGAGTGTTTGATTCATCATTTCACGTCATTTTAATGAAGTTGTTCGGTAAAGAATTACAGCTCAAATATCAAATTCCTCAACGCTAGAGGAGCATCTCTTAAAACCCCCTTTTAATACCTATGAAAACCTTTGGAATTCTGGAAAACTTCTTAAAATGCAGTTATCTATTCAAATAACTCGTAGAAGCATTATTATTCACTTTTACTCAGTAATTTTTTAAAAATAATCTTGTTTTTGTTGAAAAACTCAAGTGGTCCTATTCTTATTTCGCACCCTTTTTTTACACTTTTGGTCCTCAACGCCAATTGCAACGTCCAAAAAAAGTAAACTTATGCTTGATTTTTCCGTTAAGAAATTCAGAATAAACTATGGATGAAAGTTTTGGAAATTTTCAATCATTCATATTTTAACAAGCAAAACACATAGTGGTGCTATTCTTATTTCGCTCACTGTATTTAGACAGAGAAAGTTGGCTTATTTAGTAGGTTCTACTTGTTCACAGCCTAAGGTGCCTTGAATGAGCAACCAAATTTTGAGAAAATTTGTATCAAATGTGGAAGAAATATTTCAAAGTATTGAATTCACTGTTCCACTAACTGCTTTGTGCCAATTCTACATCGATCCGAAACATTTTTGCGACAAAATATTCAATAGGTAGGTTAGTAATTCGTAACACTAGTTTACAGCATTCTTTAACTAAGTAAACTGAAAATCACTATTGATGTGAAATTTCGCGCTGAATTTAAAAATGACATTAAAAAACCAAAGTAAAACAGATTTAAAGCTATGCTCTAAATATAAAATTTTGGAATAATTAAAATTTGTAACTGTACTAAGATTGAAATATCTCGGACTGTATAACATTAATTTGCTTTTTTATGCATATTAAAGCTGAATAAATATTGCTATCGATCATCTGAACATACTTTTTGTGTTTGATTAGGGGTATTGGTGAAATTTGTGATTTATGATAGAAAAAATAATCAAAACTGATTTTCTATGGACCTTTAATTTAAAACAAAGATTTAGAGTTATTATCTATCAAAATCGGTTGAAAATAGTTGAAATTGAGTTTATCTTACTTGAATTTTTGAATGATTTAACGACCCGCAGTGTACTAAAGAAGAATTAAATATGACGAATCTTACTCACTTCAAGCAAAAATTGATCATTCGCTCATCAGAAGGTCACATGCCAAATTTCAGCAAGATCTAACCTTAGGGAGGGGTAGCTTGAGTCTCAAGCGTGAATGGAAAGTATTTTGCTGGGGAGGAGCAGAAACAGGGCCGGATTAAGCCATCGGGGGGCCCGTTGCAATTTTTCTCGGAGGGCCCTAAGATTTTTTTTTTCATTTGCTGTACAAGGGCATGTTCAAATATTAAATTTAAAAATTTAGGAAAGTTACGGTCCGACCTGATTAGCCAAAAATCTAAGAAGAAAACTCCATTTTTGCCAGATTTATTCACATTATTTGCAAAACCAAACAAGAACTGGAGTTGCGTTATTATATTTTTTTTATTGTTGTGTCAAACGGAAATCTGGCAAGCTTGGTATATTGCATTGAAAAAACCATTATGCCTGGTGTCTTTAAATACTAATGGTTAATACATCACGAGCAAATATCGCATGAGAATAAATCTTTCTTAGAGCTATGATTAAGGCTGTTAAATGCAAAATTCATTCCAATTTGTTTAATAACTCTCTCATCACCCAAATTCTTTGATTTAGAAAACATCAAAGATTGATATTAAAATGTTTTCTCTTTTCATGATCAATTGCAGATCGTCGAAAGCAGATTAGAAGGATCAAGAGCAGAATAAATATATCTATCATGACAACTGGGAAACAACATTAGACAGATCATAGACTGAGAATTAAAAATGAAAAAAAAAAAAAATACGAACAAATTCCAATTCTATAGAGAAACAGATAAGTATATGAGTTCAAGAGTAAAATTCGAAACCCTGAATCTGATTTCATTAAAACCATAATTCAGTGTCTCAAGTTATAATCATTATTTCAAATCAAGATTTGAGAAACAGATAATAAATTAATTTATTTAAAATTAAAAAACAAAGCTGCATTCAGAGCTATAGCAGTAATTGCAAAATTTCTAATTTGAATTAAAATGTTTTATTTCAATTTTATAGCTTCTAAAAACAAAAAAGTCGTTTTCATGCAATGTGTTTGAAATGGAAAAACTAATTCGGATTTTTCACAATTTTGTATAAAGAATAAGATTCTTATCAAATTAAATAATAAATAACAGAAACTTTTGTCAAATGGTTCTTCTAAATAAGAAAAGATGTTCAAAAGACACAATCATAATTCTGGAAGAAGATGAGATTAAAATCATATTTAGGGGAAAGTCGGTGTAACCTTAGCTTATTTAATTTCCGTTTAATTACACTTTTTTAATTTACATTCAACACTCCATCCGCACTAAAATTTGTCAATATACCGATCTCTAATATTTCTATCTTTTTCGACACCGAACAGAAATTCAATCTATCTCTTTCTTCCTTTCTCGATGAGAGTTCATCATAAAAGGCAGAATATTTTCTTTTTTTTTTTATTATTCTCTCATTTGTTGTTGTAAAGGGATGCTCTCACTACATACACCGAGGTAAATACCGATTTCATATGTTATCGTTCGAATACATTGTAAATTCACAAATTCTCGGGTGAGCTTTCATTCACCTATAACAATATTCTCTACAGTCGGGTAAGACGTACACTTTCATTATTTCGAAAACTACAATGTGTGGCATAAATGTGGGAATGTGTTTGCAAACCTTTGTTTAATTACATCCTGCAAGGTCTCATAATAGTAAACAAAAAAAAAACTCCGAGGATCCAATATTTGATGTTATTTTCTCTACTCAAAAAATAGTTCATAATTCGCAAAATATTCAAAAATTTCAATCGTTTTAAAAGGCGGAGTGTTTATTAGGTTTTTTTAAAAACCCAATGGAGGAAAATCAGCGAACTTCGGTCGAAGGGCTTAGTTGCAAAGGCGGGTAATACGGACACCTCAAGGCCGGTTAAAACGGGCTTATAAGTTTCTCCACGTATGTATTTAAAATTTTTCATCGGATTGAGCCTCCATATGCCTTTAAAGGACTTTGGCAAGAGTAATTGTCGGTCGAAAAGCACTCAGCATTTTTAAACAGGCCATAAGCTCTATAAAAACTGGATCCCGGCGAAAGCAGCTCCTATAAAATCGCCGGCGACCGTGGATAGCGTTCAAGTCTTCTAAGCCAGAGGTCATGAGATCAAGTCTTGGTCACGGCAAACATAGTACTCTTTCTGTGGGTTGGTGGTATTAGCATTAGTAAAATGCTAGCCATTATATCCTTGAAAGATGTACGCTTTAGTCTTAAGTCGAATTTAGATCTCTTCAAAGAAACTTGAAGTTTCACTGAGATCCAATATGTATGTGTTCGTTTTTTTTTTTATAAAATACGGAATTCCGGAAATAACAATGTTTCGTTTCCGGAATCGGACCAGTTGGTTTCATTTTGGTTTAAAAACGTTCTCATGTACGTAACTCACAAAAACTGTACTTTTACAGCAATTTTTTCGGCATAACGACCAACCAGTTTGGAAAAGTGTAATTTGTAATAATGTTTCAGATTAAAATATCTCCGCCCCGGAGATTGCAGGTCCAAGTCCTGCCGGTGAACCGTTGTATCTTTTTTGAAAAATTCCTGATATTTACGGCTCATGTTCTTTCGTTCTTTAAAACTTCATGTTTCTCTAATTCTTTTCACCTACGAAAATGTAATTATTTTCAGGCACAAAAATGTACCGATCGATTTCATAACATCAGTATTGGTTATTTTGGTAGTTTTGAAAACGATTCAAACGTTGTTGGCTAGTTTCGCAAAAAAAAAATTATTATTTAATGTGTTTGGTGTTGGTTTCTTAGTTATAGATTTTTTTTTCGAATAATCAGTGGATTCTGCTGATTTGTTCGGATTTTGTCTAAACAAAATATAAAATGCCCCGATTTTCCTAGGGTTTGAAAATACTTGTACTGATTGCCCAGCTTATAAAAATAAGGGAACAATTCTGTATTTCTTATTATAGGGGGCCCTCGTAATTTTTATTATGGTGAAACTATTAGATATATTATTTTACTGGGGCCACCTTACTAGTTATATTTTACGTCCGAATTCCAATGTTCTCTTTTCAATTAATTTTTGGATAGATTTCTAGAGCTCAAAGCATTACAATTGAAGTAATGTTATAATTTTTCCTCCCTCGGAGGCCCCTTGAGCCGGGTTAGCCCGGGGCAATTGCCCTCATTGCCCCACTCCCCCTTATTCCTGGCTTAGACAGAAACTACTCGTATTTTAATTAAAACCAGTTACTGGAGGCATAAGAATAACCTTATTTCATTCCATAACAAGTATTGATTGGTATCACTTGAGGTAGTGATGTGACGTGACATGTCTACAATTTCTAAATATGATGAACAATATTTTCAACATGATTTAACGAAAAAAAAGAAGACGATTGATTCGAATAATATGGCTTTAAGCTTTCGCAGGAAAACTAGAAATAATAATCTAGATATAAAATGAGTCTTTTTGCCCGTGGAGTTAGGCACCACCATCAACATTTCAAATTCAAAAAATCTACAAAGCGAAAAATTATGCACAGATGAGCGTTTTAATTGATGGAAGCCAAAACGAACGCAAAACTCGAATATTAAATATTGTGTATTTAAACTACAAATATTCTACCAAATAAATCACAACAATTCAGGTTTATCAAAATTATTAAAATTGTAAAATTTGATCCAGTGGTTTCTGAGGTATAAAATGCCAATTTTTACTGTCCTTAATCTCCCCAGTAACAAAGGTTTTGTGCAGCTTGCTTTATGACTAGTATACTTTATACACTTTTTTTTTTATATTTCTCAGAAAGTAAAACAGCAAATGTTTTTCACGTGACATTTCGGGTTACTTTGCTCCACCCATCATCAGACTCCTAAAAAACTTTTATAGTAATAATTTTTTTTTAAATAATTGTTTTTATTTTATTTGGTCCTGAAAATGCTTGTATTCTTGCTTGGACCATTTATTTTCAGGTAGTTTTGAAAACACTTATAAAGCTTTTACTAAACATACTGATTAAGTTGTTTTGAAAGAATTTTGAATGCTCTGGTCAAACTACAATAAAACACAAAATAAGAAGTTTGCTCCAAGCTTTCCTTTGCATGTTCCATAAAAGCACTCAGTTTTGGATTTTCAAATCGCCATAAATTTTAGTGACAGTTTTCGATCAAGATGTCAAAACAGGACACGCTCAGGTTAGATTGCACATATTTGAATTGGAATTCCCATTTTTACACATTTTTGATAAGTTATGTGACGAGGAAGAATAACCCTAACGGATTAAACTCCTATAAAAAAAAGGAAAAAAAAAGTTATGTGTGTGGTTCTTGCGTCAAATAAAATCAAACAATCAGAATCTTCTAAAAAATATGAATCACCAAAAGTGGTATGAATATCTCTACATTAAGTATCAAGTGGAAAGGCTCAACTAGTTAGAAAAAAAATTGTTGCTTGACGACATCATTACTCCAAGATGGCTTCCGCTTTTCTTTTCTAAGCTGTAAATTACTGTAAATATAATGAATCATTCATAATAAGGGGTATTAGGTGAAATGGTTCAACGAGTAGAAGTCAAATTTCACTGTCCAACGCCATCTTGAAATCCAAGATGGCGACTTTCGTTCAACTTGAAAATACTGTAAATGGATGAAAATCACATAAAACCCTCACAATATGGGTATTAGTTCAAAGGGATCATCGAGTAAAAATCAAATTTCGCTATCTGGTGCCATTTTGAAATCCAAGATGGCGGCTTACTCTAAATTTTAGATGCTGTTATGAACTAATGAAAATAAAATGTAACCCCCACGATCAGAGTATTGGGGGCTATTAAAAAAAAAAGTCGAATTTTGCTATCTGACGGCATCTTGAAATCCAAGATGACGGCACCCGATCAACTTTAAAAATGCTATTAATTTCTCAAAATGGCATAAACTCCTAAAATATTAGTATAAGTAAAAAGGGGTCAATGAGTACAAGTCGAATTTTGCATTCTGATTCTAAAAAAAAATAAAAATGGCGGCATACACTGAGCTTTAAAATTCTGTAAACTAATGAAAATCGCATAAAACTCCCACAGTATGAGTATTGCGAGGGGGCTGTACAAGAAGACGTACAAATTTTCTATCTGACGTGTATCTCTTTCACTATCACTATATGGGTATCTGGTGAAAGGGCTCAATGAGTAGAAATCGAATTTCGCTGTCCGAAGCCATCTTGAAATCCAAGATGGCGGCTTCTGCTGATCTTTCAAGTGCTGTAAATGACTTAAACCCGCATGAAACCCCTACAATATTGATTTTGGGTAAAAGGGCTCAACTAGAAGAAGTCGAGTATTACTATCTGACGCTCTCTTAAAATCCAAGATGGCGACTTCCGCTGAATTGTTTTATTTTTATATTTATTTTTTTTTATTCTCTTAGGCCGGAACAAATTTCAAATCCTTTTTTTGTCACTCAGAGTTGGAACATCGCGAGGGGGGGGACAATAAAAAATAATGCGAAAAACAAATAAATTGGAATAAATTGCACAAAATCTTGCATGCAAAAAATTGCATGGTACATCATTGCACAAAACTTATAAAATAATGAAATTTTTTATTGAAAAATTCAATAAAATCCAGAAGACACATGGTAAAATTACTTCCATATTACAAAATTTCTTTTTTGGTCTTGAAATCTTTCGGATACTTGAATTTTTTATCCAAATTTCCATGAAATACTTAAAACTTTATTTATTTCCCCCTTCGGGTTTTTGGAAATTTCGAAGGGGGGGGAGACAAAAGAAGAAATTGATATTTGTTCCAGCCTTATTGTAAAACATTTCAAGAATGTTGTGTCAAATTTTCCTTTATCTCCTCTTATCTAATACTGCATCATTTTTAGAGCAGAAACCTCAAACGCGTTTTTCTCGAAAGCACATTTTTGAAGTCAGGGGACATCGTGATTTGAAAACTACTTCACCGATTCTTTTCATATTTGGAATATATTTTCTACATATAAAATACCAAACCCCAACGATTTTCTTTTTTTTTTTACTTTGGGGAGATTTTACAGATAAAAATGGCGGATTTTTTTTGTGAAAAATCGTAGTTTTTACTTAAAACAGCCACAAAAATTTCATAAATTTTTTTTTAAGTTAAATAAAATCGTTGGGGTCCAGAAAAACATCAAAATATTTGGCTCTGATTTTTTGACTTCAGATGATTCTGTGCTGAGATACAGTGTCCACCGCAAATCCTGTTTTCTAAAAGGCATCCTCGAAAGTGATCCGTCACCGGCTCATTTTTCAATATTTTTCTACGAAAAAATTACTAAATGTTCTTTTAACAATGCTTTGTATAATGCAAAAAATTTGAATACATTTGTTTGAATGATAGCTCTAAAAAAAATTCGTGAAAATGGTGTTTTTTTTACCCGTTAGACCCTACTCCCCCCTTAAATCACTGAAAATCGCGTATAATTCCAAAAATATGAAGATTGGGTGGGACGAAATTAGGAGAAGTCGTAAACTATCTGAGTTCCTCTTGAAATCCAGAAGTCAAAAAAATTAACTTCACTGTCAGCCTTTTCGATAAACCTCATTAGAGACACGCATGTCAGCACCAGCTACTGACAAAAGTTCCTACTAAAGACACTGAACGAACCACCATCAGAAAAAATTCAGATCGTCGATGTTTATACATGATACTAGAACTTTCTACACATGTTGAAGTGCTTGATGTGTCGCCTTGGTTTTTGAAAAGTGAGGTTGGTTTTATCACAATATTTGCCATCCCCCAATACGAATATTGTGGGGATTTCGTGCAGTTTTTTGTCATTTACATAATTTTAAAGTTCAGCGGAAGCCCGATTTTAGCTTGCTTTAGCTTTAGATGCAGGAAATGCGCTTTACCTTTTTTTTTTTAAGACTTTAGTCCAAACGAAGTTGTGCTGACCATAACTAAGCTAAAATTGTTACTTGGGGTGTTAAGTAGAGTACTTGATCTACATGATCGTTTGTCATGAAATGTCCTCTTATAAAGAAACAACGTGGGACGCAATAAAAATGGAAT
>NC_073693.1:37009657-37034657 GCF_029784155.1 Uranotaenia lowii
ACAGATTTTCAAGCCTGCTGTTGCTGATTGTTTGTTTTGAATCGGCCTTTCGATGGAAAAGACGGATTGGCTTAGGAAGCGCAGACTTTTAAGGCTGCTGCTGCTGATTGCTTGTTTTGATTCGGATTTCCGGTCGAATTGGCTTAGAAAACGCAGATTTTTAAGGCTGCAGAGAGGCTGATTGTTTGTTTTTTAATCAGATTTCCGGTGAAAAAGACTGCTTAGCTAAGGAAGCGCAGACTTTAATGCTGCTGCTGCTGATTGTGTTTTTTGAATCGGATTTCCGGTATAAATGACGATTTGACTAAGAAAACGCAGATTTTAAGGTTTCTGCTGGTTGTTTGTTTTGAATTGGATTTTCGGTGGAAAAGACGGATTGGCTTAGAAAACGCAGATTTTTAGGCTGCCACTGCTGATTGTTTGTTTTAAATCGGCCTTCCGGTGGAAAAGATGGCTTGGCTTAGAAAACGCAGATTTTTAAGGATGCTGCTGCTGATTGTTCGTTTTGAATCGTTTTTTTATGGAAGAAATGTCTTGAATTGGGAATCGCAGATTTTTAAAGCTAATGCTGCTGATTATTTATTTTGAATCGGATTTCCGCTGGAAAATTCAGATTGACTTAGAAACGCAGATTTTCAAGGCTGCTGCTGCTGATTATTTGTTTTAGAATCGGATTTCCGGTGAAAAAGACGGATTGGGTTAGGAAGCGCAGAGCTTTAAGGAAGCTGCTGCTGATTGTTTGTTTTGAACCGGATTTCTGGTAAAAAAGACGGCGTAGATTTTTAAGGCTGCTGCTGCTGATAGTTTGTTTTTGAATCGGCTTTCCGGTAGAAAAGACGGATTGGCTTAAGAAGCGCATACTTTCAAGGCTACTGCTGGTGATTGTTTGATTTTTTAACTGGCTTTTCGGTAGAAAAGACGGATTGGCTAAAGAAGCTCATATTTCAAGGCTACTGCTGTTGATTTTTTGCGTCGATTTTTTCTCAATTATTTCGATTCTGGTAGAAAGACGGAGTGTTTGGCATTGATAAACCATAAATTCAATTGACAATACTGCTGGAGCCTCGCGAAGTATAGCGTGAAAAGTAGTCATGCAATACCTCGATAGGCACACTGCAGTGATGTCAATTGAATTTCATGTTTATCAATGCGAAAAGATATACCCCTATTAAACTGCTAATAACTTTTTTGCCTAATGAGATACAAAGTTTAAGTCTTCGACAAAGTTGTTCAGCGAAAAATTTCCCTTAGGAATTTTATAAATTGGCACAAAAACCATCAGCTGGCTCGGTTCCACCGAAAAAACCAAAACGATGTTGCTTTTTCAGTACAAAATATTCAATTTTCCCATACAAACCTAAAAGCTCAAATTTACTCATGTAAACGTTACATAAAAGTTCCTCAAAAAATCATGGATGAGTTTTGGACCAAGACGAAGCTTTTAAGACCCCGCCCAGGGTATGAGAAATTCAAAAATGACCCCAAATCGACTCAGTTTAATGTACATTTTAAAAAAACATCAGTTAAAACAAAAAAAAGTCTGTCATTGGTGTTTGGTAATCTTGTGAGAGACAGAGGTGTTTAGGAGAATTTGAATTGAGATTCGGAATAATCGTCTATTCACGACTATTTCAACGTTTTTTTACAACTTCGTTGAATGATGTCAGTTTTCACTTTGCCAACAAAAAATTCCTAAGGTTCCTTCCAATGATATATTTTTTAAATTTTTTCTAAGTTTCTGTATTTTGCAGAACAGGAAAAGAATTACTGGAGAACTGTCTGTTGCTTGTTGTTGTTGAAATGTTTTTTTTTTAAATCCAAATTGTCAAAATTTTACATCAAAAAATCTCAGACTGGGATTCAGGGCCCTTAAAAATGATTCAAAATCAGGTTTCAAATCCATGACATCTAGGAAAACTGAATTTTGCTGCCTTGTGAAATAAACATCGAACGAATTTTGGCGTCGCATCACAGGAAACAAGCTGCTCCTTTTTGTAACTAGATTTTCCTCTTTGTTTTGTGTTAAGCATTTTAGTCTTAAGTCTGTTCTTCTCAACCTATATATTGCATTTTTAGCTTTAGTATTTAAAAAATTGGCTTAAATTTTGCAAAACTGTATTTGTCGGTATAGGTTTTACGTTTGAACTATTGAAATCAAAAACTAAATCTTGTTCAGCTCATTGTGGTATGATGCTATTTAAAGAGCTGAATTAGAAAATAAACGCATTTAACTCTCTGCAGGTGACAACCACTTCGATGAATCGTGACACGCACCTGTAATCTTTCCAAAAACCGTTTCACACCAGAACGCGTGTGAGGAATGAATGACAGTTCATCTTCAACGGCGAAATGTTTCTGAATCAAAACGGCAGAGGTGTCAACATTCAACCCTCAACTAGCGGTTCTTGCCGAAAGTCGGCCCCTCACTCCCTCAGGGAGAATTCATATGGGGCATTAGATTTAACCGCAACAACCTGTCACGCTTATCGGTGTAACCTGCTCATCAAGCCAAAAGCCCCATCGCACCTGTACCTATTTACTACATACATGCTGGGAATATGAGACATTTAAAAATTTTGGGACGAGGAACAAAATAAGAAAAAAATGATTAGTTTGAGAACCTAAATTCTTTAAATTACAGAAAAACAAAAATGAGATGAAATTTCCTTTTTTCAATATCCAAAAAACAAAAATCCTAAATCTTTCAACCAGTAGTGTGCGACGCGATTCTGGAACAATTCCAGATTTAGGCTACGCCCGTCTGGCGGACAGTCACGTCCGGCTTACTTCCAACCAGGCCAGCCAGCCAGGGCTAAAATATTCGAGGTTAGGTTGGAGATTCCATTCCGGGGTTGATGCAAAACTCCGACGCCAGCTCCAGGAAATAAAATGACAGCAGATATTCCTGTCACGTAACATTGCCACGAGACGCAGGACGACGTGTTACTTCGAGAGAAAAAAAAAGCGACGCTCAAGGTTTCTGTCAGACTCATTGATTATCAGTGGAGGTTACCAATAATTGTTTTCAAGAGATTTTTTTTTGTTTCGATTATAGTTGTTTTACCATCTTTATGGAATTCACGAATTCACGAACGTTGCAGTTGGCGAAAAATTATTTAAAAAAACTTATCCGGTACAACTGTGTTCGATGTTTAATCTTGGACGCGAACTCGCGGAGTTCGGCTCAGGAGGCAATTAACTAGCCAACTAGCTAGTCTCCATTTTATGAAGTGATGATTTGTTGTTTAGAAATTTTGAAATAAATTTCTTGAGTTTTTATTCTGTTTATAATTGCTGAATACTATCTCCGGATTCAGTTAGGAGTCATTTTTTTTGGATCTTTGAGTTAGGAGTCATTCAGTTTTTTTTATCTTGGAAACCCTAAGCTTATCTTGGGCGCTGCAGCTCCGGGGTATCTTCTATATATATAAAAATGAATTTCTGTCTGTCTGTCTGTCTGTCTGTCTGTTCCCTATAGACTCGGAAACTACTGAACCGATTTGCGTGAAACTTGGCATGTGGGGGTTTTGGAGGCAGGGGAAGGTTCCTATTGTGGTTTGAGACCCCTCCCTCTCTCATAAAGGGGGGGGGGGAGGGGCCTCCCAAACAAAAGACAATTTTTTTCATAACTCGAGAACCAATCAAGCAAATGGTATTATATTTGGCATGGGATGGTATTTGGGAACGAAGAATATTTGTATGAATATTAGATACCCCTCCCTCCTCTCAGTGGTGTGATAGGAAGGGGGGAGGGGGGCTACCTTACAAGTTTTCATATAACTCGAGAACTAATCAAGATATCGGATCCAAATTTGGCATGGGAAGGTATTTGAATACGAAAAATATTTCAATGTTTCTTTGAGACCCCTCCCACTTTTCAGTAGAAAGGAGGGGGGGCTCTTTTATATTTTTTTACATAATTTAAAAACTAATAAAGCAAATGGAACCCAATTTAGCATAGGAGGGTATTTGGATACGAAAAATATTTCAATGATCATTTGAGACCTCTCCCTCTTTCCAGTAGGGAGATATAAAGTGGGGAGAGGACCTCTTTTAAAGTGTTTTACATAACTCAAAAACAAATTAAGCAAATGAAACCAAACTTGGCATGGGCGGGTGTTTGGGAACGTGACATGTACTAATGATTGTTTTAGACCCCTTTCTACTTCTAGCGGGAGATAGGAAAGAGGGAGGAAGTTTCATACAATTTTTACTGTATAACTCAAGAACTACGACAGCAAATGGAACCAAATTTTTCACGGAACAATATTTGGGTACGAGAAATGCTTCTACGGATATTTGATATCCCTCTCTTCTTCAAAGAGGAGGATAAAAAGAAGGAGGAGAGGTCTCCCTTACAATTTTTAGTATAACTGGAGAGCTGATCGAAATTGAACCATATTTGGCATGTGAGGGTATTTGGATACAAGAAATGTTTCTATTATAAATTGAAGCCCCACCTTTTCAGCGGAAAGATATAAAGGAGGAAACGGGGGCTTCCATACTTTTTTTTTGCATAACTCGAGAATTAATCGAGCAAATGAAACCAAATTTGGCATCAAAATGTGTTTGAGTACGAAAAATACTTTTATGAATATTAAGTTCTCACCCCTCCATTCAATGGGGAGAACAGAAGGGGAGATGGTACTCCCTTTCATGTTTATGCACAACTCAAGAATTTTCTACGCAAATAAAACCAGATTCGGCATGAGATGGTATTTCAACACGAGAAATTTTTCTATGTGAAACAATTCCTTTCTTGCAGTAGGATAATAGAATTGGGAAAATGGGAAGGGAAGAGAAAAGCTTACATTTAACTTTTTTTACAAAATCCTAGAAATGGACAAAACTTACTATGGAAAATCAATTGGGTATGATTCTATGATTATTTGACACACCACTCTCCTTTCAGTGAGTAGGTACATGGGAGAAGGGGGGTAAGGCCAATACAATTTTGTTAGCATAAGTTCTTAATTTATGCTATCGAAGCCAACAAATGGAAACAAATATGGCATGGAAAGGTACTTGGTTACGAGATATGTTTCTACGATTGCTATAGACCCTTACGCTTTACAGTGTAGAGAGGGAAAGAAAGGAAGGGGCTTCATATAATTGTTTTGGTAAAGATTAAAAACTTATCAACCAATGAGACTATAGAGGATTTTTGGGAACGAAAAAAATGGGTATGATTATTAAAGATCACGATCTCCATGCAGTTAGGGGTAAGGGAAGGACAAGGGGGGCTCTTTTATCAGTTTTTTAGCATAAATCCAGAACATATCAAGCAAAAACAACCATATTTTATAAATTAGATTGTTTGCGAACGATTAATTTGGGACCCTGCTTTTTTAAGGCGAAGCTTAAGAAAACAGATAAAAATTATCAGATCTTTAACACAAATTTATAGATCAAGATTCAGAATATAAGTTTAAGTTATCTTTGTGTTGCAAATCGAAACTCCAGCTGCAGCTCTCATTTTATAGCGCTTGCTTATGAATTACGTTACAATTTGATTTAGATAAAATAATCCTAACAAAACAATAAAAATTTAAATGATTCTTAAAAATATCATTTGATTTTGAAAGGTGTAGCAAAGCACACCGGGTCAGCTAGTGTTCCGATAAAAATAGAATTACTTTAGAAGGTTTTTCTATTTCTAGGGAACCGTTCCGAAAGTTCTCGAAGGCATCATCAATCTTCTTAGTGGGCAGGAATAATGTGCATTTTTTCCTTGATTCATTCATTCTGGGAACTCGTTAAGAATGCACCGCAAGATTTTTCCTCCCACGCACCCTTAACACCTCGTTCTTTGCGCTGTGATTCACCGTGACACGACGCCGCCGTAGACCAACCGAGATCGGTTGACGTGAGCCATGATGAGCGTCGACGACGACGACGACTTGTGCCGTTGCAAATGCAAGCAGCGACGCGTGGGAGTCTGGCATGCAGATTGCATCTCACATCTCGGAGTGCAAACACATAATAATTCGCGGTGTGACCTTTTGCGAGGCAACAGCACGCTTCGCCCAGCTGATGCTGCTTCTGGTCGGTCGGCTGGTTTAAGTGTGTCGTCAAATGACGACGTCGACGACGCTCAGCATTTCCGGGCTATTCGCTTACAGTTCAGCGGAAGTTACCTGCCTGGTCTCTGAGCTGCAGCCCGTTATGGTCTCGTTAAGCTGCTTCGGTGAAGCGCGTGCTTTTTCGTACCGATTCGACTTCCACATTTACCTCATGGAAGAGAGCGCATCGTGATCTGGTGTGGTGTTTTGTCACATTCCCAGATTTTGACGCTTGAAATGGGAATTTTGCGGTTACGATTCGGTTGTCTTTTTGCAAGGCTGCGACCGACCGAACGACCGACGCGAGAAGCGATTTGCCATTGCATTTGTCCGCAAAATGCGATGTGACACGAAACCAGCTTATGACAGCTGGCTAGAGATATTTGAACTGGTCACTAAGCGAGAAGGTAGTTGAATCTGTGAAAATGGAGTCCTAAATGGTTAAGTTGTTTCAAAGAGCTTTTATTTATCCGATTGTTGAAAATATTTTGATAAATTTAATGAGACCCAATGAACAATAAACTAAATAGAGTGCAAATATGTACCTACATTTTGGATGGGTCGAATTGAAACTTTGCTCGAATTTCAAAAACCCTGTAGTCAAAAAAGTTTCCTTTTCGGTCAAAAGAAACGATAGAATTTTTGGAGATTTTTTAAATAAGAAATAAGTTTCCGCATTTTGAATTAAAATTTCGTATGGAAAAACACGAAATTTTTTTCGGAGAATGTTTCTTTATTGGTTTTCTTAAATATTTTGTTCTCATGCAATTGAAATGAAATTTTAATATTATCGCGCCAGCACTAAACTTTACTTCGGAAGTCCGACTTCCGACGTACTTCCGGCAGAGAAAAGTGAAGTACTAGATTGTCGGAAGTCTGTGTTTCGCTCCCAGTTCACCAGCTACAATTCCCAAAATTTTAATGAACAATATATGGAGCTTACTAGAAAATTTGTTGGCTACAACAAAATTGTAATAAAATAGTAAAATAGTAAAAAATATAATGCCCAAACAGAGCATTCTTTCTTTTATGAAAAAAAAAAAATAAAGTTTGCTTCATTTGGAATTGGAACAAACTTTTGCTCATATTGTGGCGCTCCTGGTGGACGGATTTGGAAGTTCTTAGAACCCAAGTGTCGAAAATTTTGTCAGCTTCACGTAGGGGAAAGTCGGGTAAGACGGAAACAGCGGGTAAAACGGACACTTTCAATATTTCGAGAACAACAATGTTTAGCACAAATCTAATGATGGGAATATGTTCGCCTAAGTGTATCAACACTTTCGAGAACCTTTGTTTATTTATTGCAAGCAAGCTCCCATCATAGTAAACAAAACAAACAAAAACTTTGAGGATCCATTATCTGAAGTAATTTTCTCTCCTCATTAAATAGTTCATAACTTGAAAATTTTTCGAAAATTTCAACCGTTTTCAAAGGCAGAGTGTTTATTAGGCTTCTTTCTAACCATCTGGAGGAAAATCAGAGAATTTCCGCCCAAGGGCTTGAACAGCAAACGTTTTGAAAAAAAAGTTGCTAAGGCGGGTAAGACGGACACCTCAAGGTCGGATAAAACGGACACATATCATCGCTTCATATCAATCATCGCTGGACGGCGGAATCTTTCCTTCATTGTGGAAAGAAGCTCACATGTTTCCTGTCCACAAAAAGGGAGATAAGAGAGACGTGAGCAACTATCGTGGAATCTCCGCTCTATGCGCGATCGCCAAATTATTTGAACTAGTTGTTTTGGATCCCATCTTCTCATTTTGCAAGCATCACTTCTCCAACGATCAGCACGGGTTCATGCCTAAAAGATCCACGACTACAAACCTACTGAGCTTTACATCGTTCGTGCAGGACAGCTTTGCCAAGAAAAGTCAAACAGACGCCATTTACACAGATCTCTCTGCTGCGTTCGATAAGGTGAACCACGAAATTGCAATAGCAAAGCTCGAACGTTTAGGCTTCTGTGGTTCCCTACTGGATTGGTTCCGGAGTTACTTAATGGGACGAAAGTTATCCGTTCGTACTGGTGAATCCTTTTCTAGGCAGTTCGTTGCTTCTTCAGGAGTGCCTCAAGGAAGTCATTTGGGACCGATCATTTTCGTGATCTATTTTAATGATGTACTCTCGCTCCTCGGTGGCATAAAGCTCGCTTATGCCGATGACCTGAAACTTTTTCACACTATAAACGGCCAAGACGACATCAACTTCCTCCAACAGCAATTCACCGCTTTTGCTCACTGGTGCGATATCAACTGCTTGCCCTTGAACCGCAGTAAATGCTCGGTAATATCGTTTACCCGTAAGCGACATCCTCTTCATGCAGAGTACATCCTCGGAGACCAAACCATCATCCGGGTGGACCATATCAACGATCTGGGCGTTATTCTCGACCGAAGGCTGGAGTTCAAGATTCATACGAACTATGTTGTCGACAAAGCTTCTCGAAGCCTTGGATTCTTGTTTCGTATGGCCAAAGATTTCAAAGACGTACACTGCCTGAAAAGTCTTTATTGTTGCATAGTTCGTTCTATTCTCGAGTACCCTTCAGCTGTTTGGTGCCCTTTCTACCAGAACGGAGCTGAAAGAATCGAGGCTATCCAGCGGCGTTTCTTGCGGTACGCTCTACGACACTTAAACTGGCAGGATCCGTTTCGTTTACCAAGCTATGAAAGCCGCTGCCGTCTCATAGGCTTAGATACGTTTCAAGCACGCCGAAATGCTACACGCGCTCTAGTTGTAGCGGACCTTCTAACATCTAGAATCGACTGCCCCGAACTGTTGGAGGCCATACCTCTCAGCGTACGACCCCGAGGATTACGAAACCAGAACCTGCAGCTCTACGTTCCGATTCGCCTGAGCAATTACGGGGCTAACAGCGCTTTCATCGGCATTCTAAAAACTTTTAATCGGTTTTCCAAACATTTCGACTTCGACGTCGCAAGGAACGTATTCCGAAGGAAAACTTTAAGTGTATGAAGTATTGTGTAGTCTTATGTTGATATTAATTTTAATTTGTTAGTTAGTAATCATTAGGATCAACATGTGATCCGTTGATGTTTTTAAACAATAAACAATAAACATAAGTTTCTCCAGGTATTTTAAATTTTTCATCGGTTTGATCCTCCATATGCCTTCAAAAGATCTTGGCAAGAGCAATTGTCGGTCGAAAAGCACTCACCATTTCAAACATGCCAGAAAAACTGTAAAAATAGGATCTCCGGTGAAGAAAACGCCTATAAAATACGGAATTCCAAAACCACACTGATTTGCTTCTGGACTTCGACCAGTTGGTTCCATTTTGGTTTGAAAACGTTTTCAAATACTTAACTCACAAAAATATCTACTTTTACAGCAATTTTTGCGGTAAAATGTACCTTTTCTGAGAAGTGTCCGTTTTACCCGACCATTTTTTAAAAGTGTGATATGCAAGCATGTTTTAGATGGCTATAAAAACAGTCTTGATGAAGGAAATTTACTTATTCTAATGGTTAATACGATAGCAAACACCCTAAGCTGCCCATCTGCAAGAAAACTGCCATTAAAAAAGCAATATCTGATTTTCTATTGCGATTCTACCTTAGGGTGTCCGTCTTACCCGACTTTCCCCTATGTATTTTTATCATTCCGCAAATTGACTGTACTTTGCAAACAATCAACATAGAAGCCGAAAGAAGGGATAAAAATTTGTACAGTTTTTTGGAAAATCATTGTGGTCTGCATCTAGGCTAGATAAACACCTGAAATTGCCCAGAAATACCGTATGGCGCGTTATCAAACGGTATAAAGAAATATTGACGACGTTTCGGAAACCTCAAACCAACCGTTGGAGTGGAATTGTCGACAGAAAACTGCGTGGTAAGTACCGTGAGGAGAATTCGACTCCGGAAAGGAATCAAGTCGTATCGAGCTAGCAAACAGCCAAATCGTACCATAAAACAAAATTGTGTGGTCAAAAACCGTGCTCGGAAGCTATACGACCAGGTCCTAGCCAAGTTCGACGGGTGTTTTCTGATGGACAATGAAACCTATGTCAAGGCTGAATTCGAACAAATCTCAGGTCAAAAATTTTACTAAGGGGGACATTCCAGCTCAATTTAAATTTGTTTTTGACGACAGATTTGCACGAAAAATTATGATTTAGCAGGGCATTTGCCGCTAAGGCAAAAAAAAAAACGAAAGATACCGTTACAAATAAGACTATGGCGTCGGAACTATACCAAAAAGACTGTCTCAAAAAATGAATTTCGCCGTTCATTCGATCCTACGACCATCCCGTGATGTTTGGCCAGAATTGGCAAGCTGGCATTATAGCAAAAACCTTAACCCACCCAACTGTCCCCAGTTTCGCCTTATTTAGAAATACTGGGCAATCATGAACAGGAAGTCTCAAGGCAAAAGGAAAGGTTGTCAAAGACATCAATCAGATGAAGACCTGGTGGAAAATTATAGCTAAACGATGGACGAAGAAGGTGTGCGCCGTTAATGAGCCGTGTTTCAGAAAAATACCGAAAATTCTTACGAAACCGTGAAAAATAATTTTATCTGTATTATTTCTTAAAAGTATGAAAAAAAACGATACATTTTCATAAAAAAAGTTATTGGTTTTCGTTACTCGCGGATTGCTGGTAACAGAGAAAGATTTGGTTCCGAATTTGTAAACGCTCCTTTAATCCGTTCGAAGTTTGTGGTACGTTTTAAAATCCTACGATAACAATTCTAATGATAGTAATTTGGACATATTAGGATATCTCTTTCAGCTTACGTTTAGTGACCTTTCTCTTTCTTTTCTCCTGTCTAGATTCCAGCCTTTGCACTCGCTGCGCTCGCTGCACAATAAGTTCTAAAGGTTCTCAACTACTTTCTCACCTGCTCGATGATGCCTACTCCAAATTGTACAGTTGCGCACTTCCGGATTGCTTCTCACACTCAAATCTCACCTAAGCAAGTAAATTTGAAGTAGATCTTTTCTAATAGAGCCTTAAGTAGAATCAAGCTATGATTCGAACACCACTAGAATTCAACTTTTAAGAATGATTCTTGTTTGTTCACTTCTGTCTACGTTATTGCTTCTAGCCTTCCCGCTTAATTTGCAGCTTTCTTTTCTCCCTCTTTCACTGTCTCAATTTGAGAACTGTCATCTATACGAGTGCGTTCAATGCTGTCGGTACGTTAGGCCCGTTCAGTGACAAAAGTATTGAATTCAATAATAAATAACCGACATACAGGCAATTGTTTTGTTCAAATTCTAAATTATGGAAGCTAATCTGTCAGTGTTTGTATCGAGCGGCTGGTTAAGATGGTGTTGGTGACCTCAGACAAGGTTTACTCGTTAGCAAAAAAAGGCATGAATTTTTTCTAGTCCAACAAGCTAAGCTGCACGATTGGAAATGCCTAAGCTTAATTCAAAATATGATTTGAACAAGTGAAAAAGCTCCACCCAATTTCAGTTTAATTTTTGCAGTACCATTGCATCTGTTGGCTCCAAATTTCTGGTATCTCTTTTTTAAATTGGCAAATGTTAGAGTATCTAATGAAGATCATTTCATCAGAATTATTCAATGCTTTAAAATCAATAACATTCTTGATGAAATAATATTTTTGAAAATTGGATGGAACATTTGTCAGCATTGCTAGTTTATTTTCTTGAAAAAATTGGGGCTTTATAACTGTTCGCTAGTCCTACCGCTTTGCCTTCTTCGAAAAAATTGTAGCCAGGGAATTATCCATTTAGTTCCATAAACTGAGATTTCATTTGAGTTGCATTAGAATGGAATATTCAAAAAAAAAGTGACATTCTTCGAACAAATTTTTGCGTCATACAAAATTTTAAATCAAAACCCGGGTACCTAAATCTTATTTTAAAAATCTGCAAAAATTCTGTCATTTGTTTTGACCAAAGAGGAAACTTTTTAAACTACAGGGTTTTTGAAATTCGAGAAAACTTGCAATACGACACACTCTAATGTCCCAGCTAACATGAAATCGCAACAGAAATGATAATTCAAATTGACTACTAATTCATCTTTGAACACCATCAAAAACACGTTGGTATTGAGTAATTTTCTATTATTCATTTAAGGCACGTTTCGCCCAAAACATGTTAAATCGAGAAGCAGTTAGATTAGTTTGTAAATATGTCGCCAAAAAATTGCGAATGTGCTGATTCGATAATAACAATTTAAGTTATTTAAAGTAAACTGATAAACGATAAATGAGCAGTAGACTGAGTCGATTTGGAGTAATTTTTTGATTTCTCAAACCCTGGGGTTTGAAAAGCTTCGTTTTGGTTAAAAACTCATCCATGTTTTATTTTCAGAGTTTTTACGTGACGTTCACATTAGTAAATTTGAACTTTCAGGTTTGTATGGGAAAATTTAATAATTTGTAATGAAAAATCAACATCATTTTTTTTTCTTCTGTGGAACCGAACCTGCCTATGATTTTTGTGCCAATTTATAAATTCTCTGAAGGAAATTTTACGTTGAATAACTTTCTCGAAGATCTGAACTTTGTATCTTATATGGTTAAAAAGTTATTAATTGTTTAACACGGGTATGACTTTTAGAATTGATAAACATTAAGTTCAATTGACATCACTGCTGGGTGCCTAGCGAGGTATGGCATGATTACTTTCCCATACAAACCTCAAAGTTCAAATTTACGCATGTAAACGTTAATTGAAAATTCTGCAAAAAATCATGAATGAGTTTTGAACCAAAACGATAGCTTTTTAGAACCCAGGGTTTGAGAAATTCAAAAATGATCCCAAATTGATTCAGTCTAATGGACAGTCCTTCAATTGACACTTTATCCGGTCTCTCCCTTTCATCATTTGACCGATTCGTTAAAAAAAAATCTCACTTATTGAACTATAGCGGGGCACAAATTATCTGATGAGTGGGCATTGTGGTAAGGTGACGGACAGCGAATTCGGAGGGTTGGAGTTCAATTCTCGGCTCTGTCGGGAAATAATTTTTTTAAATTTTCATATTTATAATTGGTTATTTAGTTTTTTTTTTAGGGAAATAAATCCAAATATACTGAACCAATATTTACCACAGTCGGTTTTCTCACAACTCTCTTTTTTATTTCCTCATCTGAAATTGCTTTAAAATAACTAAATGAATTATGAAATTCAGTTTAGGGTCAACTCATTAACATTGCACGTGTTCTACTCGATTAGGATTTGATGGCCCACAATTCCCCACAATTTTTCAAAATAAAAAAAAAATTTTTTTTTCAAAACAGACAGAACTCAGGAAAGTAAGTTAATTAAAAAAAAGCCTAATGATACCTTGAAAATGCAGAAACCTTTCCATTTATTTTTTTTTCTTTTTATATTTTAAAATAAAAAAGTTATGAAGCAAAGAAAAAAACTGGCCCATGATACCCGCCCCCACTCCCCTACAAAAAACTCATTGGGAAGAAAAAAATTCTTACGTTTCAACATGGAGGGACGTTAGCAAAATTTCTTTCGAATGTTAATAACTTGTTAACCAGGTTAAAAAATTCAATGCTTGCAAATGGTTCCCGAAGAAAAAAAAATGAAGGCAATCAATTCTACATTAAAGAGGCAAATTTGGATAATTATTTTTGATAGGACGTTAGAAAATTTTTAAATGAGGCCATGCGATCCAAACTATTTATTAATATCCATATATTCATTAAAGGATGATACGATCGAAATTTGGTCAGTATCAACTTGACGTACTTCTTTCAATTTTGCATTTAAAAAACCTAAACACCCCTCATTTTGAAGGTGTGTGTGTAGAATGTTGCTCCTATTTTGATTTTGGAATTCACTCTTCAGTTGTCAAAATGCCGTCCAAGGAAGAAGAGCAGCGCATCAAAATTTTGCTCGCACATCGTGAATATCCGAGCTACTAGCACGCAAAGCTGACAAAATCGCTAAAAGTTGCCGAATCAACCGTTACAAATGTAATTAAAGTGTTTGGGCAACGTTTTTCGACAGCCAGGAAGTCTGGATCGGGAGAGAAATCGAAAACCGGAAGCCGCTGAAACAAAGAGAGTTGTCGGTAGTTTCAAGCGAAACCCTAACCTCTCTCTCCGAGATGCCGCAAATGCCAGCTAGGTGTATCGTCTACAACCGTGCATCGGGACAAAAAACGAGCCGGACTACCGACTTACAAGAAGGTAGTGACTCTGAATCGCGATGATAAACAAAATACGACGGCCAAAGCGCGATCCTGGAGGCTGTACACGACGATGCTGACGAAGTTTGCTGCGTGGAAATGGACGACGAAACCTACGTCAAAGCCGAATGCAAGCAGCTTCCGGGCCAGGAGTTTTATACGGCAAAAGGAAGGGGAAAGGTAGCAGATATTTTCAAGCACATGAAACTGTCAAAGTTTGCGAAGAAATATCTGGTTTGGCGAGCCATCTGTACCTGTGACTTGAAAAGTAGCATTTTCATAGCTTCCGGGACTGTCAACCAAGAATTTGACGTGAAACAGTGTTTGAATAAACGTCTGCTGCCTTTCCTGAAGAAACACGGTTGTTCCGTACATTTTGGACGGCATCTTGCCATTATGGTAAAAAGGCCATGGAGTGGTACGCCGCCAACAACGTGCAGGTGGTTCCCGAGGACAAGAACCCTCCCAACACGCCAGAGCTCCGCCCAATTGAGAAATACTGGGCGACTGTCAAGCGGAACCTAAAGAAGACCAAAAAAACTGCTAAGGATGAGCAGCAGTTCAAGGCAAACTGGCTTTCTGCGGCGAAGAAGATGGACAAGGTGGCTGTACAAAATCTGATGGCAGGGGTTAAGCGTAAGGCCCGGCAATTCGGATTTGGAAAAACGGAAGCCTAATAGAATATTTTTCCTGAATTTTATACTTAATAAACTTGAAAAAGAAATTTAATTTGATTTTATTTGTTATTTGTTCAGATTTGCAAATAATAACCCATTTTTCAATCTCAATCAATCACAAACACCTTTCTGCACCTCATTGATAAGGTTTAGAGGAAATCGTAATGAAATGAACTAAGAATTTCAAAAAACCTGTACAGTTGTGTTATTCGAATTAAAATATTACTAAATTACTAAATGACTAAACATTTTTCCACCCTCAATTTTCTACACGTCGAAGAACTTTGAGGCTCATCCTAGAGTTGTCCATCCAAAGAGAAATTTAGCACAGTTAGTTATCATGCTAACAAGGTTGTGACGCTTGTGAGTCTTTCGCAATGTTATGATGTTTTTCGACATGCCACGCTTTTTTCATATTTTTGCTAAAAAAAATTATGAAAAAGACAACTCTGTTTGAGACGACCTTGACCAAATTATTTAAAATAATTCCATTTCCTTCCATCAGAAATTTAATTTGAAATTAATAGAAAGACATTGTTAAAAAAAAACAATAATAACAATCTACAGTAGATTGAATCTACTAATAAAATTTTCAGGAAGATGTAATTTCAACGACTATCGATTGAGTCTTTTTTTAAAGGAATCAAACCAAATGACTGTCATATTCAATGTTTTTATAACCACCACATTTTTTCTGTTTTTGAAACGCATAATCATTCTCTTCCAACGGATCATTATCGGCAGTCTCTAATTATCGGTCGGAAACCTAATCAGTCGACCCTCCTCCGATATGATCATCCCTTTCATCGGAAAATCTATCGGTCAATAGCAGAATCAGCATCAGCCAGCCCAGGTACCGGAGGGCTTTTAATTAGCGATAATTTGACCAAAATTATCCGGTTAATTTATTCGAAAACCTCATCCGGCCAATCACAGAAACACCCCCGCACCAATGATGTTGATCCCAAAAAAAAAATCTACCGGAGAAACAGAGACTGGAAAAGCCTTTTCCCCGGCCTTTTGACTCGACCGGGTGGCCAAAAAACACGATATAGATACCTAACTATCGAAAACGGCACAAGAAAACATACATCAACAGGTCCCTCCGTTCATGTCCGACATCAAATCCATTCGGAACAACAACCGGGCTAGCTCTCTAAATTGAACGATTTTCGGGTAATTGTTTTTTCGGGGTTGGACCCGGTCCGATCATCTCCACCAAAGGGCTAAACCGTTATGGGGGTGGCTTAATTTCGACAACTTTCCAAGACTCATTAAAAACATTATTTAAAACGTCTACCTAAAATTTCCTTGAATTTTTTTTTCTAATTAAACTTGAATATTAGAAATTTAAAATTATGAAAAAAATGTTTTCAGTCACCTCAACAATGCCAACCAAATGAGATATGTTTGAACAAAATGGCCACTCTATTGGGGTGGTTTCGGAGAAACTAATCGAGTTGTGGGGGGCCGATAACCGGAGGCGGCTTTGCAGCAGAAACATGACCACTTGTAATTTGATTCTAATCGTTAGTTGTGAACCTTTTTCGGATTTTTTTTCCTTTCGTTCGATGGGGAAATAAAATTGGAAAACGGTTTTATAGTCTGCATTGGAAAGGATTAATTTAAATAGAAAATTAATGAAGTAAACACTCAATGATGATTTTAATTGAGGATTAATTATTGTATGACATAGGTAATTGTGATAAACTTTTCATGAAAATTCCGTTACAGAATTTTGAGAGAAAATAGTATTCTTTTGTCTGAGCGAAGCTATCTGTAGGAAAATCAAAATCTAAGTGATATGAATACATCATATGTGTAAGAATATTGATATTCTAGTTTAAAACATTTTTAGCCACAGGCTTAAATAGAAACGAGAGTGAATGATTTTTTCTGAAGAATTCAAAATTGCCGCCAGCTTTGCTTGTAATTTAACGTGTATGTGTGAAGCGTAAGTCCAAATAACCAACAGGCAAAAAAGGGAACTCAACGTAAAAACTTAATAAAAAATCAAATGCTGACAAGGTTTCAGAAAACTGTATTTAAACTGACTTTTATTACAAGCCATTCCAAAAAAAAAATCGTTTTTCAATTTTTTTAATAACCCTACAATAAGGTTGCCGGATTATTTAAGCACATATCTGTTTTAAATACAAACCTGACAAAGTCCGTGCAATTGATTTAAAAAAATTGACGACCAAAAATCCTTGCAATATCCGGTCAAAATTTGTCAAAACTTAGAAATTTCTCAAGAAAAATAAAGAAAAATTAATTTTTTTTTATCAAAACTGAACGACAGATTTTAAATCAAATTTTAAGCTTCCAAAAACCTTTCTAAAAACCTCTTCTATAAAATTATTTTTATAAAACTTGATAGAAAAAATTGATTTTGGAATCAATAATTAAAATAAATCTTAAGCACAATTTGTTTTATTCGCCAAATTAAGTGAATAAATCCGGGCAAAATCCGGGCATTTTTCAATGAAATCCGAGCAACCGGACTGTTTCTAAATTTCGCATTAAATATCCGGGAAAACCCGGATAAACCAGGCAATCTGGCAACCTCACTCTATAACTTTGGGTGATATGCTTGACCTCGGACACTAGGCAACAAATGTCAGTCAAGTTGAGCGTACAAAAGCTCTAGCTACACATCCGAACTCACGATTTTTGGCTAAAGCTCTTAAAATAGTCAAGACAACGAAATGAAATTTTGCAAAAAAAGGCTTTATTATGTACCTTAGTTGGTCGTTTACAATTTTTCTTTCTCTGCATTGTTTAAAAAAAAAAACAGATTCAGAACTGACGTAATAATTTTGAATTGAGCTTCACCTTCAATTTTTACCCCAGAATGCCAACATGAACATTAACGAATGCATGAATGGCTCCATAAACAAGCAATAAATTGACACATTCCCCGAAAGTCATTAAATCCAACCACTTCGTCACCAACTCACACTCCCGCAACACATAAAATTGTGCCAAATTTCCCGCACCCATCATCCTGTGTTCTGTCTCTGATATCCATCTTTTCAACCGTAAAATATTAATAGAACCAGCAACTAGTTAGATCAGAATTTGACTCAGCAGCAAATAAATTTTTCAAAAAAAAAAAAAAAAAAAAATTAATCCTCCCAACAACACCACGTTTCGGGACAGCATTTTTCCAAAATGTGAACCATCTGTGGGAGACATCGTTGAACACCACACGGTGGTTTTGTC
The DNA here is from genome assembly GCF_029784155.1 of Uranotaenia lowii. NCBI lineage: Eukaryota > Metazoa > Arthropoda > Insecta > Diptera > Culicidae > Uranotaenia > Uranotaenia lowii. The sequence goes on from NC_073693.1 coordinate 37,027,779, forward strand.
ATTTGCACTAAGCGCCACGCCATTTAGTGACAGCTAGTCCTACACTGACGTTTTAATCGAATCCGGTCAACTAGGCGTACCGCCTCAAATTTGCCCGGAAGTTGGGATGCACTCTGTGGGATGCATCAGCTAAGGTTGGGGAAAATAAAAAAAAACGTTAACCAACTTCCTACACAAACCCTCTGGCAGTGCAGTGGTTTGTTTTCCAGTTAATATGCTGCAGCTGCGTTTTCCGAAGTATGACGAGGTTTTTTTTTCCACTGAAATTGGAGGTGGGCTATATTTATTTTCTAACCAGTTTGCTTGATTGTTGTTTTAACACTGCAATCAATAGTTGTTTGTGTTAACTTTGGTTGAATTTTTTTTTATTATTGAAAAAATTATTATCCACGCAAAAAATAAGTATTTTTGGTTGATGTGTTGTTGAAAAATAAGACTTAAAATTTATAGTTAAAGAAAAATAGAAGTATCTATAAGAGTTTCCGTTAAAATATCAAAAATATCCAAAATTTGGCAATGTTTCATCAAACCCTAGGATGGTCCTCACGTAGATATTCAAATTTAAGTTTTTACTTTCAGAGCCAAGGCGAACTTTCAAATAACTTCATAATCACTAGTTTCAGAAATGGCTACAAAATCTCATTCAAACTCTTTCTCACAAAAAAAAAAAAAAAAAAAACGTTCATGATTAGTATGGCAAATCAGATTATTCTAAAAAAATATATAGAAGATTCTATCCCTTAACTAGATCTTCTCTCAACTTTGCAGTTTCAACCGTGGAATGAGATAAGCTGTACTCAACAGTCCTCCGACGATTGGGTCAGAGTAGTCCCTCTGTGGCCCGTATTTCCCATTGGCACCTTAGGATTTGGCCCCGCGGCAATCCAGAAATTGCTGATCTTTTCAACTCAGATTTTCGTTTTTTCTGGACCGGTTCTTCAGCCTTAAAGAAGAAGAAGAAGAAGCCTTCAGCGGTTCATTTTCGGTTCGATCTTTTGATTTTTCTTGATGATGCGAATATTGAGATAATATGAAGGATATGCCGAAAATAAATAAATTTTATAAAAAAAAATAATACAGAATAATACAAGTTGTATTCGACAACACTGAGAAAAATGAAATAAAATAAAAAGCACCGTTTTATGTATATTTTGACAACACTAGAAATACAAGGATGCAATGATAAAGGGTGATACGATCAAAATTTGGTCAAGGGAAAACGCGTGTAAATTGGTGAAATCGTTTATATAAAAAATCAAATTTAATTTCTTTTTCAAGTTTAATAAGTATAAAATTCAGGAAAAATATTCTGTTAGGCTTCCGCTTTTCCAAATCCGAATTACCGGGCCTTACGCTTAACCCCTGCCATCAGATTTTGTCCAGTCACCTTGTCCACCTTCTTTGCCGCAGAAAGCCAGTTTGCCTTGAACTGCTGCTCGTCCTTAGCAGTTTTTTTTTGTATTCTTTAGGTTCCGCTTGACAATAGCCCAGTATTTCTTAATTGGGCGGAGCTCCGGCGTGTTGGGAGGGTTCTTGTCCTTGGGAACCACCTGCACGTTGTTGGCGGCGTACCACTCCATGGCCTTTTTACCATAATGGCAAGATGCCGGATCCGGCCAAAACAGTACGGAACAACCAGTGTTTCTTCAGGAAAGACGTCAGTCCCGGAAGCTATGAAAATGCTGCTTTTCAAGCCACAGGTACAGATGGCTCGCCAAACCAGATATTTCTTCGTGAACTTTGACAGTTCCATGTGCTTGAAAATATCTGCTACCTTTCCCCTTCCTTTTGCCGTATGAAACTCCTGTCCCGGAAGCTGCTTGTAGTCAGCTTTGACGTAGGTTTCGTCGTCCATTTCCCCGCAGTCAGACTTCGTCAGCATCGCCGTGTACAGCCTCCGGGATCGCGCTTTGGCCGTCGTATTTTGTTTATCATCGCGATTTGGAGTCACTACCTTCTTGTAAGTCGATAGTCCGGCTCGTTTTTTGGCTCGATGCACGGTTGTAGACGATACACCCAGCTTATTTGCGGCATCTCGGAGAGAGAGAATATGGTTTCGCTTGAAACTACCGGCAACTCTCTTTGTCGTCTCAGCGGCTTCTGGTTTTCGATTTCCCCCCGATCTAGACTTCCTGGATGTCGACAAACGCTCCCCGAACACTTTAATTACATTTGTAACGGTTGATTTGGCAACTTTAAGCGATTTTGCCAGCTTTGCGTGCGAGTAGCTCGGACTTTTGCGATGCGCGAGCAAAATTTTGATACGCTGCTCTTCTTCCTTGGACGGCATTTTGCCAACTGAAGAGTGAATTCCGAAATCAAAATAGGAGCAACATTCTACACACTCACCTTTAAAATTAGGGGTGTTCAGGTAACAAAGTAAAAATATCCTTTTCTTACAAATTTGCTTGTAAGTTGCCTCAGAATGCTAACATGACTGTTTTGCATAGGGAGTACTTGTCCAATATACCAGAGTTTTGATAAAATATATCTGTTTAGAACTAAAACTCTTTGGAAAAGGTTGAGACTTGGTGTGGAAGGTTAATGTGAACTTGATTTTATTGATCATCACAATTTTACTAAACAGTAGTCTAAATGTGAGGATAGAAAAACATTCCTAGAATCTTTAATTGGCTATGATCTAATAAAACAGTTATTGAGTCTCAGAAAACTAGGTTTAGAAAAATTCATTATGAGTTTTTAATAAATACCAAAATAACTTAATTCTAGTATTGTATCAACTTCATGGTCTTTTCTTATCAAATTGTGTATGTCATCTGCATAACTAATTACTTCAATTTTTTTTTCTAATGAAGTTTTGATAAATCATTCTCATAAGTGGTTCAATACAGAGAGTGAATAATGCCATACTTAATGGACAGCCTTGTCTTACCGAGCTGCAAAATTCGAAAAGAAGGTATTAACAAACCATTAACTAAAACCTTTGAAGTTGCATTCATGTACAGCTTTTTCAAAAAGTTTAAGAAAAGTGCAGGAAATCCATAAAATTCTTGATCAACACGATCAAATGTTTTTTTCTAAATCAATTTTAAGAAAAGCACATTTAAATTTTTATTATCATTAGCTTTTAAAAATATATCTCTCGAATCAATCAATTAAATTTTCTATAAAAGATCTTCATAAATTCTTCACAAGCTGATTTTGTCAAGCGATTCCCCAACATTTTCGTCGAAATTTTATAATCTGTGTTCAACATACTTAAAAAAACGAACACACACATATAGGATCTCAGTGAAACTTCATGCTTCATTTAAGAGATCTAAATTCTACTTAAGACTAAAGCGTACATCTTTCAAGAATATAATGGCTAGCATCTTACCAATGCTAACACCACCAACCCACGGAAAGAGTACTATGTATGCCGTGGCCGAGATTCGATCTCATGACATCTGGCTTAGAAGACTGAAACGCTATCCTCTAGACCACAGTCGGCGGCTATACTTATTCTTTTATTGTGAATATCAAATGGATCTCCTATTTTAGGAACAAGTGATTAGATTGAGCTTTTTGGTAGAGAGCTAGGATTCAAGAGTGTTGATAAAAGAGACTCATTCTAGTAGGTATACACTTTTGATAACCCTAAATCCAAGTTCACAAAAGTAAGAAAATTTTATTCAGTTGATTGTGATCTATTATGACTCTGAAGTAAATATCTCTCGTTATATTTATATCAATGTTTCTGAACTTAGTAAGGTTTTTTCTTCATTGTTGCTAGGTCATTTTCTTGAGAAAAATACTCTTACTTTCAATTCTAGTCGCTCTGCGATCAACAAAGTTGTAGCTAGAAAATTTTACAATAATTTTCATTTACTGTATATTATAAGTAGCGCTTGGAATGAAAATATCCAAAAAAAAATTCAAAATAATCTATTGTATTTTACAAGAGGCCACCAAAAGGGGTTTAACTTTTCGGAAATTATTGCGTTGTTATGCAACAATCGAGTCAAAATGTATACACGGGGGTTTTTTGGCACGGTCAATTGATTCCAGATTTCAAATTTGGTAGCAGACGACAGAAAAAGTGATCGTAAAATATTTTTGCAATTATTACTTAAAAATGAATTTGGAAATGCATCTGGAAAATGCTTGGCAATTGACATTAAAACAAACTGTTCATGACATATTTCAATTTGAAAGCGAAACGATGTTCGTATGGGATCAGCTAGGATTTTATAAATCTATTTATTTTTCCATACAACACTTTAACCCTTATGTGTCAAACTCTGCCTTTTTTCGTTAAATGATTCAAAAGATACTGTTCTAAGATTCCGCAATGAAGTTCATTAAGAGCTCGCTAACCTTAATCTTATTTTAGAAAATTGAATATACTACACGTTAGTTGTGATAGAAATGAAAAATTTTAAGACTCAAAGTGATTTGAATTTAGAAAATTTCGAATTCGACACACCCTTCGGGCTTATCTTCTAGTTACTAGTATCAGCAAGGCTGTATTAACCGTTTCCTTCCCATGGTAGCACAGGTGATCCACAACTTGGCAGAGCTCGCATTTGAACTGGGCGCTTTGAATCAACACCATTTTTTCACCAAATATGTAGAAATGAGTGAAGAAACATTGCACGAAATTTGAAAAAAATCGGTTCGCTGGGTTTTGCTTGGCAGCCAAAAAATCGGATTTTTCTCGAATTTAAATCAAGTTGTCATTTGTTGTTTAATGCCTTGACAAGTTTTAAATTTCCCTCAAATAAAAATACTTACGTGCAGGAGATTGCTTATGCAAGTAGAATCAAATGATGGTTTACTTAGATTTCAACTGAAACGTATAAATTTTTGAATAAGTAAAGTGGATCACTGGTGTTACACTGGGAACAAAACGTACTTTTCTTTTTGTGAAGCTTCTTATCAATACTCACGAAAATCATTACGTTAACAAAAAATTCGCTTCAGGATAGTTATTTCATCTGTTTAAATGACCACATGTCTCTAAATAATTGTAAAAGTTCGTGATTTTCTTGAAAAATGGCATGTTTTGTTTTCCTTGCGCAAAGTGTCATGGCGGCCATTGTTCAAGGCAAAAATAAAATTTTAAATATTTCAATAAATAGACTTTCGAGGTATGCGTATACCGAAGAAGTTTTTTATCAAATAAGATCGTTTTAGTTTGTGATCAATGAAGTGATAAAATTCCATTTTTTTTTAAATTATTTCTTGTTTTTCATTTCATTCACCCTTTTTTTTGTTATCTTCCCAATGGAGCACAAATTATCCACCTCAAAATCCAAATTTATCGAATGGATCATTAAAGTAGGCTTAAATTATGCATCTTTTGTTCTAGAACTTTAGCTGTAAATCAATATTTCTATTTTTAAAACGCGAAAAACCTCGTGAGAAGGAAAGGGTTAAGGGGGGGGGGCGAGGGTGGTCATTGCTCTGGGCCCCCCTGATCTAGATGGGGCACCCGAGTTATAAAAATTACATAACTTTAATCATACCAAGTATTAGAAATCTAAAACAGGAAATAGAAACTAGAAAATCGGATTTAAAACTTAAATTATAACAGCTAAGAGGGCCACTTTGAATCTCAGATAGATTGACTCGAATATAAATTAAGAGGCCCTCCTAGAGTGAGTATTCCAGATTTTTTTTCGTTATTTAAAACGACACTTTTTTCCAAAATTAAGTAAAATCTGAGCAGACAGTTTGGATTCTTTTTAAACAAAATTCGAAAAAATCTAGGCAAAATCGAGTGATTATATTTTCTTAAAAAAACAAGACGATGTGAGGAATAATCCTACAAATTTCATTATTTTTATCGAAACACGTCAGCAACATTAAAATTGATTTCCAAACTTCCAAATAAAACAAATTCAGATAGAGCTGGCTAAAAAATTTAGCTCAACTTAATTTTTTCTCCTGTGTATTAATCCATCAAAACACGGACTTGCTTTTACAATATTATGGCAACCAGCTTGAACCGTAGTTTGCTTCATTGGTTCACTTAACTTTGAAATCCAAAAATATATTTTAGGAGCTCCCTGTGAATGAAGTATAATTTGATGAATATGAAATATTTTCTCAACAGTTAAAAAAAACTGTTAAGCTTTTACGGTGACTGTATTTATTTTTATTGGCTTTGTAGAAGACTTTGTGGAAGGCTTGCAGCACAGAATAGGTTTAACAAAGAAAAACATAGGTCATTATTTATTTGTGAAGGATTTGTAATTCAAGTTTACCTAAATAGACTTAAAGACCTTAAAAACATAATCCAGAGTTTTATCCGGACAATATCAGACCAAACGCTGGGAATCACAGAAATTTTTGAAAAACCAATATGATGAACTTGAAGAGAAACATTGAAAATCAATGGGAAATAAATTTAAATATAAAACCGGACAATCAAGAATGTTCACTTTATAAGCATAACTATGAGTTTGAATAATGCAAAATTATTGTTAGCTTTTTGATCATTTTTTAAATTGCAAAAAAAAAAATCAAATTTTTTTTAGTTGCTTAAATTGGTCCAATCGGTCGTACTAAGATTCTTGATTGATCTTTCATTCCAATTATATTAGATTAAAAATTCAAATAGAAACTTCCCCCACTGAAGTTTTCTACCATTGATTCTGATATACATACATACATTTATATTTCCTAACCTTTTTCCTTAAAGATTTAAAACCAAAACTCACGGCGATTCAACACACTAAACTGTTCACAAAATGTAATGGGTTTACCGACTGTTCCATTTTACCTTCAGAAACGACTTTTTAGACCGATTCAAGGGAAAGAGTTGTTATTCCCAACACTGTCTGTAAACGAACTGAGTTCAAAAAATGATTTTCCATTTGATTATTCTCAAATTGTTTTCAACACAAACAGAGATTCACTTTATTGACGGCC